>NC_135781.1:16134293-16379448 GCF_028453695.1 Augochlora pura
TTCTATCCCGGCAGACCCAGTCTCCTGTCCCTCGTCCCTTTTCCATCTTCGTTTAACTATCTCCCTCCCATTTGTTTGCCAGCTACAATTTCCTTGCTCTCTTTCCGTGTTCCTCTCTTTCTCTCTTGGTCTCTCGCTCTCATTTCGTTTTTTTATTTCTCGCTCTTGTTTGGCCTCTCTTTCCCCTAGTTTTCTCGCTCTCGCCTGGTCTCTTTATTTCTCTCCCTCTCCCTCCCTCCCTCCCTCTCTTTCTCGCTCTCTCTCTCTCTCTCTCTTGGTCTCTTTATCTCTCGCTCTCTTTCCCGTTTTCTCTCTCTTGGTCTCTTTATCTCTCGCTCTCTCTCAGTCCCGCTCCCGGCTGGTAGAATCGATGCCTTGAGCCTTGAACTTTCTCCGGCCCCCGGCTCTCCGTCTACGCATACGCTAGCTCCCGCGCGTCTAATTCCTCCCCTAATTCTGCCTAAATTCCCTCTAAATTATCCGTGTCTATTGTGATGCCGCCGCGTCTGTCTCCTCCTGCGCTGCGTGAACACGGTCTTCCCGCACCTCGCGGTTTATACAGATTTGATACTGCGTATATCGAATGTCGATACCATCCGGCTGTGAATTTCAGCGGGCTGACAGCTCAAGGTTCCCGAACAGCTGATGCCCCGGGAGGTACGTCCCGACGAATCGCGGCGTGGAATGGTCCTGGTCTATCATTATTGTCGAATTTACCAGGAAAGCGTAAAAGCTTCCGCGCGCAGCGTATTATCGATTTCGGTTGGCCCGTCGCTGCCACCGGTGCCCCTCTTCTCTGTCCTCGTCTCTCTGTGCCCCTCTACGAGCCGGGCTGGCGGCTTTTTGTCGAGCGTGCCAGCTGTGCTACGCTCGGGATGCTAGAAGGTCAGCCTGCACGTAAATTAATTGAGATAGGCTTGGCCGGCCGCGTTCGGCGTCGATCAATTATTCCGGCCGAATTACGGAAACATCACGCATCTAAAAGCTCCGCCGGATGATCGAGTGACAACCAACCCTGCGCGAATTATAATCATTTTGATTCCGATCCCGATCCCGAGATACGAGCAATCGGCCGCTCGCATGCCCGGGCTAGGCCGCAGTTTCCCTTTTGGGAAGCTTCGAACAGGTTCGAGAGAGAATTTTTAGTTCTATTGTTACCGGGCAGAGGTTCGATTTGATTTTATTGGAATACACGAGAGTGGAAAACGTATGGGATGGCGAAGAATTTGCGGTGTATAAATGATACCTTGTTAATGGATGAATGGAGAATTATCGTTTTAACGCGTTCGACATGCAGATAGCTCTGATTTATCTTCGCTTCAGCGACGCTTTTTAAATCAGACAGGAAAAATTCGTCTCACTTGTACACTCGTTTCGAATGTACCGGTAAAATTGATGAAAAAGAGGCAAATATATTGTTTAATATTATATGAATTATAGAATAATATGTTTTCAATTTTATACCGTCCATATAAGGAGTACTTGACAGCTGTGGTAACTGCTCCCCACTTACAGTCGTCGTACAGCGATCGATCCTTTATTATTTCAGTATTTCATAGTTTCAACTTATTTTTAACAATCCCTTTTTCTACGATAGCACGGGTTGCTAAACATTCAATGGGTAACAAGGTAAAAGTTCAATCGCGCTTCTCGATTTTTACTTTTTATAAATGAAACTTTGATCAAATAAGATTGAATATTCGTTCCAAAAAACGTGCGATTCATTTACCGAGAAATATTTGGTTAGCTGTCGCTATTTCTCGAATATTTTTCTGCCGTATAATTAACTCTTAACGAACGTATGAAACGTTCAATATTTATATATCTCATGGGATATTTACTTTTCAACAATATGAAACGTCCGAGTGTTTCATACACGCGAGTCATGTTTAACTTGTTCGATAATCGAGATATAAATATATAAAATAAATAACACAATATATGAAATAAATCCGTTATCAAAAACCTGGATTTATGATGAAGGTGTAAAAATATGGTAATCAAGAATTATAAACGGACTAATCTCCGTTTGACACCGGCTGGATACGCAATCCTACTTGAGCTACTGCAGGTTGTACATGCTTCGTACATACCGTCTGGCAATGGTACAGTATCATTTACTTTACTACAATAATTGCTTACAAATAGATGAAAAGCTGACAGCAACATTTATGGACAATGCGTAAAACGTAGTCATCGTCTGTGCTCGTTTTAAGTGGCCGTCGTATGTGTAATTAAACCGTATTCGATTCGGCACGTGCTTGACATGTTTATTTTCCAATTAATATTTATTTTTGCATGGCGAAACAGCTCGCGAGCGAATTTGTATAATTTTTATCCTGCCAATTATCGCCTGTAAATATTTTCCAGTTCACGAGTTCTCATTGCCAGCAATTCTGCCAATGTTGTAACGTTAACATTTCAAATGATTAAAACGTACACGTGCGGCCGTTCTTTAATTGACTTTAGGAAACTCCAATACAGAATCCAACATACAGGAAGATACGAGAGCATTGCTCGCTGCGCATTCGAGAACGTGTACCGCAAACATGCGTGTATCGCGATCGTAAATAATGTTCAGCGTCCGGTGCACGAGATAGAAGTGCGACATGGAAATCAGTTTCCGATTGTCTTCGCATAAACAGGTTCTTTGTTGCGGCTAGATACGCTTTGTTCGATCGTTCGGCATTCATCATTGACGCGATACTTTGGGTCGCGCGTTTATAATTGCTAATGTTAACAGAACGTCGAAAACACACGTTTAGAAAGGCCGGCGTAAAAGCGAATGTCTCGCAGGCTGGATTTCGCAAAAAAGACGATCGCGCGTCCAATTCAATTTGCCAAGCTGTCGATCGAACAGCCTGTCGAAACAATGGGTTCTTTTTTAACCCGGCACGGAGTATTATATTGCGACATACGTGCTACCGTCCATCCGACGGGGGTCAAAGTACCCGTCGACGTTGTTCAATTTCCAGCAGTTACGCGACCGGATCCCTTTGTTGTGGTAAACTGCGGTCATCGACAGTGTGAAAATTCCACAATCTGGAGTGGAACGGCCGCGCGCGCCAATACCTAGTCGCACCGAAATAGAATTTTCACGCCAAGATCAAAGGGACGCTGATAGACTCCGGCTTCGCACGCTGTTTCCAAAAATGCTCCGGTCAGAGATCATTGTTATCGAGCGACGATCGATTATCGGATTCTCCGATGATTCCTATGTGATTACCAGCTTTGTACGACTTCCATGATCCCTTGCTGTTGGCAACAAGCCGGCCGAGTACCGAGCCACGCTACGGTATCCTTGCAGCGTTTTGTTTAGCAGTGTTTATTGTTCAGAAACGCAGCTCCGATTGTTCGGCAAGGACATTCAATTACCATAGCAGCATTCGACGAAAAATATTGACCAATCAGCTGTTTTCGACAGGTATGACAACAAACTGTCGCAATTTGTTGCAATACATTGTTGTGTCCCGTATTATCCGTATATATTTTGATAGCGTGTTCTACAAGTAAAGATAGAACTCAAATGTTATGCAATAAAAAGACCATAAATGCTTTATTAAGCCTTAACATTTTAGCCTTATTTAACACGCTCTCGTAAAATGTACGAAAAAATGCGGGACAGTCTGTATAATTTCATATTCTGTATTAAATTATGTATTTGATAAGAGTGCTGTATTTAATGAAAATATGAAGAAAATCAAACGTATACAGTACAATTACAGTAATTTAACATTTTCCAGAGAGATTGCGACAGCTAACTGGTTAAATAACGTCCGCAGGTTATTAATTCAGGAAAGGTAATGGCAACAGTGAACATAGACAGAATTTGATTGTGATTTTAGCGGAACCAGTGTCCCAAAGGGCAATGTCTGCCCATACTAATTTGTAGCTCGTTGCTCTTCCCATGGCAATTTTAATTTTCCATTAGCCGGCCAACAAGTATAACGAATGCTGGATTTCCTTTGCGAGCATGTCCTGGACCGAATGCCCTAGCGCCAGTGCTCAAAGTCCTGGGAGCAGTCAATTACCCCGGAATCGAACGACAAAGTTTATTTTAAACGTGTTTGATGTTTGTAAATATCTAACTCGCGAGTAACGGCCGAGAGGCAATGCTTCCGTCGACCGTTTTGTTCAGCTTGTCACTCGTCGCTTCGTGTTACCACGTTTTCAGAAATTAATTTGCTCGGGTACGACTCTCGTGAAAAAGCTGCAATTTTTCCAGCCTTTGCTATTTCACTTTGGTTAAAGGAACCGTGAGTTTTTTGTTTCCGACGCGTTGAAAATGCAAGTTTATGAAGTTTACACGAGAAAATGTAACGTTTTTCAATTCCGTTTCCTTTTACATCAAAGCTTCGAAATTTTCAAGTCGAATTTTACCTCGAAAATCAGGCTTGTTCATCGAACAAGGCTCGCACACTTTGCGCACGAGGTAATTAATTCGTAACGTGCCTTTTGTTCGCAACAAAGTCTTGACAGATTGTTAATTATTAAAAGTTCGTTTTCTAAACGTATATGAATTTGCATACTTTTCTATTCAATTTCAAAATTTTAACTAGGATGCCAGCACTTATTGATATCTTGCAGACAAGTTTAATTGAACGAATAACGAAAATTGCGAAACTCCTGAAAATTCTTTTCACATATAAAAAGGAAGATTGTTCATAACTTTCTCGAGGAAGCAAATAAAAATACGTTCATAATTTTCTTTGTCGAAGAATAGCGTTATGACCCGAATGTTCATGCGGAAAACTAGAGGACAAAAAAGGGGGAATCAGTCAATTTGCAACAGAGAAACGCGGACGCAAAAGAATCTGTGCAATGGATGAACGTCAGACACGCGGACACAATTTTAAGCCCATTCGCGTTCCGGGTGAAAAGTTCGTGTTATTGGAGTAAATATTTGCTATAGCGCGATCGACGAACCCCGCCACGCAAAGCAAAAAGCTCCGCCTGTATAACATGCTGGGGCGTCCAACCGAGATCGTGTCGCGGTCGCAAAAATCTGCCTCCGTTATTTCCGCCGTTGATTTCCGGTCGACGTAATCCTTTGTGAAAGGGCCGACAACTAGGCTTGTATCGTGGGGCGTCAGCACATTTACTCGATGTCTCCATTAAAGCGGCATTGCCATGTATCCGTTTGTGTTATGCGGGATATTTAGGCTTCTATTAAGCACCTGCTACCAGGAATCCTTATTCACCTATTCAATCACGCAGAGCCATAAAGGAAACAATTAAATTTTTCCAATAATGGTTAAGCAGTTAACCTCTTGCACTACAACAGACTCGTGGTATTCTAAATCGAAACAAAATTTGATGAAACATTTAAGGCAAAATTGTTTAAATGGAATGAAGAGTTATGAAAATATTTAAGAATCTTATTACACTGTTTTAAATTTCTTTGGACTAAATAAGAAGAAGCATGTCTTTGATCTTGTTCCGGGCAATTGAAGGAGGCAGCTTTTATTTTGCATAAAAATTTGCAGTCTAGTTATCACAATACAGGAATGAAAGCAAATGAATGCACACGAGAAATGAAAATTGTCTCGTTCCATCGGAGAAACGATTAAAGATGAAATGCTGCTTAACGCAATAGTATAAAGTTTTAGATAACGATATATTTTATTCTCGTTACCAAAAACATTGTTTATTAAAGCGACGCTTTAGAAAAAGTGCTTCCATTCTAAGATTTCAGAATGTAAATATCTGTTCTGTAAATGAAAAAAGTCAAAGGACTTAAGTCTTCTACAATTTCAGCATTTGCTGACTGTTAATAATCTCCACCCACTAATTTTACGAATTTCATTTTATTTGCACACCTTTTTTTAGAGGTAATGCGAACGGACAAAGAGAGAGATTTTTCGTTGCCGGGTCAAATACCCCGGTTGAAAAGAAGCGGGATTTCGCTATTCCAAGCGAGACGTCTCGGTTTGGTCAAAGGCTCGGTCACGATAAGAAGGCGCCCATAGATACCGTGGATCGTAGGTTGCACGCCGGCGATATTGAGTTTGGTCTGTGCCCGGCACGCGACACTCGTTCACGGGAAAGGCCAGTTATGGTTGGCAGTGCGGTTGCTAGCAATTGACTAGTAAATCAATTTACAAGGTTTCCTCGGTCGTTCGCGTAACATCGGCCGCGAGAATATTATGTCTCGGCGAAACCTGGTCAGGCCTTTGGAGCGAGCGTGCCAGCCCTGCGAGAGCAGACACTCGAGGGTGCAATCGATAACAAACCTTGACCTTCGTAGGGCCAGCCCTGGCGCATCGCTGAAGTCGGCCGTGTTCCGCAGAGATCCCGCGGATTAATATCCTGCACTTGTTCCGAACTGGTTACCTTGTTTAATATCGTTCCGTCGGATTAATCTTAATGCTACCCCCTCCTATCGCCTAACCCCTTCCCGCAGGAAGTTTGAATAGGATAGATTAATATCGGCTCTCGCGTGCTTTGTTCCTGAACGATTCGAGGATTTTACGCGAGTATGATGGACTAGCGTCGATAATTCTCTTCGAAGGTTCGCGAGATTAACTCCTACACTTGCCAATGATTCGCTGTGGTAATTACTGTAATGTGCTTATGCGAAATCTACGTTTGTAATTCGAGGGCTAATTGGATGGGGAGGTATCCAGCCCTTGAAAGCCAGGGCTCGCTAGTGAGGAAATGATATTTACCAACGATGCGATACGATCTCTGAAGGCTGCTGCGGTGATCAGTTCGAATTCCATTTCGAGTTTAATTATATTCGGTCTTCACGCATCGCTTTCTTTAATAGACGCACTCTACTCCTACATTTCCATTTACCAACACGTTATCAACTTCTTCTCGAATCTCCATTGATTTCCGTGAACGTTTGCGTTCTCAGCCTTCTCTCTTTATTGAATTTATTTCTGCACGAATTAGTTCAACTTTCCACGCGAATCTTTTACTCACTCGAATTTCAGAACCTTTCTTACCATTATTCGTCATAATTCTCTGCTCTTTGGATAAGGCAAACTATCCGGTTTCGTATCCGACACTGACGCAGTATCTCTATTGTCATCTTCTTGGTACTCTAAATCGCTGTTAGTTCAACAACTGTCACGTTCGTCTTCAATCTTCTATATTATTATGTATAGTTACCTCGTCGCAGGCGTTTCTTCAGATTATAATCTTTTTACCATCAAGGTCGTGAAGAATTTTACTTATTTCCAACCCGGTTAATTTCCGTCAGGCATTTGATTAAGTTCGTTTGTGTATCACCTCGGAATATCCTAAGTTGTCGACAGATAGATCTCCGTGACACATTTCAGAATGTGTCGCCCTTACGCTGTCTTATTGGATATTCTGTTTTCAGGTCACCCGTACTTGCTGCATCAACCTGCAGGTAGCAATGCAATTTCTGATTGTGATGTACTGTTTCAGATTCATTCGCTTCTATTTTGTCGTTCTGTGTACCCATTTTATTCAGAAGCTCGAAAAATGTTAGCTCATGTTTGATTACTTTCTCCTCAAGACGATGCTTTAATGTCGCATTTACAGAACCCCTTTGCCACCACCAGTTTCCCAGCCGTTTGATATCATGCCTTTCTGCTTGAACTTCTCCACAAAACTGCTTCAAATCTTATAAAACTCTTCTTCTTCGCTCTTCTCTCTTCGTAAACAAACGAAACGATACAAAAAAACATCGTTTATACAGAGAAAATCATTCGTTCCTCCAAGTGGATTATACGCTCCTTTTTTCCCACGCATATCAGCATAAGAGATCTGACCTCGCTTTGCGACTTTTCTCATTACTTTCTTGTGAAAGAGAGATGGGGGACTTTTCGCAGAGAGGACTTCCGTCAATAATGTCGTTAAACTTCGAAACTTCAATTGTTTCTGTGTCATGTAATTGTTTCAAAGTATGAGAATTCACGTTTTAAACGTTCATGCTATGTTTTTACAAATTCCCTTACAGCCAATCTGAGTGTTTACACATTCATTCTATAAAAACTCTTACACTTTACACCGTTCAGAAACAATACGCATATCCAAGTTACGGAAAGCGATTAGAATGAAACTTTATATTTATCAAATAAGACGTCTTAAATATTTTTATACTTGTATTTTATTTATTTTTGAATAAAAATATTTAATGTGTCTTATTCGATGGGTAAAAAGTTAATTATACCCGAAAACAAAGCAAAGGCGCAGTAATCGGAGCTTCGTCTGCAATCCTCACTGTACATGTATTTTCAGCTTAATGCATATTTAGAACATGTTCAATAGTTCCAAAATCGTCGTATCAATCGCCTTCTGTGTCGAAGTGGCTTTATCTGGCCAATAAGAAGTTACAACGCGTTGTTTGCTCTATTCTTGGTGTAGGTTTTCGTGACTGCGATTCAGCCCCCATTGATTGACTATTTCTTGACCCTCGCTCGTCCCGCTTTCTTCGACAATCGCGTGTCCAATGTCCAGGGATGTCGCAGAAATTACGCTTTCCTGACTGCAATTTCAAACTGTCCTGGTTCCGATTATAGTTACTATAATTAAATCCTCAATTGTTACAGTTCTTCGTGTCGTGAATGTCGTGAGTTTCTTCATCCGTGAAATGATGAATCAGTTTCTCCGTTATGTATTGATCTCTGAATACCACTTTTTCTATTCGATACCCACTCCTTTGAGTACTTCTGTTAAGTATATAATAACGTTATAACATTTCGCTACCTTTAATTGTCGTAACAACTTCAATCGATTCCGATAAGAATGAAATTTTAAATTTCTGTTATAGGCTCGAATAAAAAAGTTAAAAAACAAGGGTTTTTAAAATTTCTTGTCATTTCAGGCGATAGCAAAATTTAGAGAAAAAGTATTTTCATTATTTTACAATGAACTAATCCTTCTGGCATCTCTAAAAATTCAAGACATTTGATTCAGTTTTAAAAAAGTTAAATTGTTTCAAAAGTACGCGAATACTTTCTTCTTCTACTGCAGATTTCCTGGCTCTGAAATCCGCCTTTTCTCCATTTTTGCTCTATTTGGAACTCGTGACTTTGTCGGGAGAGGATCATATGAAGCTTCGATTCTTAAAAGAACGGCTTAGCCCACCGTGCTGTGGGATATGTATCGGTCAACGTGTCTGCTCATGATTTACCACCACGACTTTCTGTGTGTTCTAATGTACGCATGTTCGACAAATTCTCAATTTAGAAAATCTTATTACTTGTCGCATCCTACGTTTATCCGAAACAAAATTGATAAGAGAACGTCCGAATCTGTCTCGACAGTTACGGTTTAGCTGACAAAATGGCGGTCCCTGTACCGACGGAACTTCAGCCGGATGGTGTTTCTGTTAAAAAATGGAAGTTATGCTCGCCGTTTGTCTCGGATGTGACAGGAAGGCAGAATCACTGGTACCAAGAGTTACGCGAATCGCGCCGCCAAAGTTCGAGCGCGGAAGTTTTCTCCCGCCCATTTCTGGCCCGCTCTTGTTTCATCTGCCCGGGCTTCTACGACCTACGGATTCTTTTTACGCGTCCCGTGTTCGTCACCACTCAACCCTCTTATGCATTTCTCCCTTCGAGCGGGAGGGGCCGCGTCCGATACTGTCTCGCGCAATAAATATTGTATTGCGAAATAAGCAAACAAAGTCGACCCAATTTCGTCGCGTCTTTAAGGCTGAGCTTTTTTCCTGCTCCGTCTTCTGGTTGCCGGCTTAATCACGTTTGTTTGTTACCCTTTCTCCTTGTCGGCGTTCGCCGAAGCCTCGAATGCGTGAGTGCGGCGTTATTGCGCGATGAATATGGATCAAATGGCAAGCTCGAGGAGATCCGCGTTTCCGCTCCATTTTCCTTTTTTCGTGGCCTTCGGAGTCTCTCGACGGGTCTTGAGCTGCGCTTTATGCGTCACGCGTCCCCTTCCGTTGCAAGTTGCAAATTAAACAAATCGTTTCTCCCCAGCCGCAGACTCCGCTTGCTTTCCGACTCGCCTGAATTATTTCTCGCGCTCCCCTTTCGCGGATACGCTTAACGAGATCGAGATTCACGACGTCGCCTGCATTCGATAAATAGAAATTATGAAATGATCGAAATAATGTTCTCGTTAACGGCGAACGCCGCTGGAAATAAATCGAGTCCGTAATTCGCTTTAATGACGAATAAACGAGCATGTAAATACGAGCCGAATGAATTATAGCCCGGAATTCTGTATATCCGAGAGAACAATAATTGTCTGTCGCCGCTCTCGTCACACTACGATGCACTTGTCGAAATCGTTAGGTTCATTTAATCGGACTCGGAGGTGCGACTATCAATAACCTCGGCGATTATAAAATATTATCGATAATGTTAGACAAGCGGAAGCCTCTGCGATTAATCGTAATGAATTTTAGCTATGACTCATTATTTTGTCTGAAAGAACGCATATTATAAAATGGAGCCATTGAAAGCAGAAATAACCAAAAAAGTTAATTTGTAGATAATGAAGATGAATTAAAAGTTTTGTAAAATGCAATAGTATACAAAACTGTTTCATGTAAGCTTTAACTTAAAATAATGAAAAAAATTCGCATCAAATATTCAATTAAGTATGACCTAATAATTATTATTGTTGCTTTAAATAGCACAAGTATTCTGACCTAACAAAATTGCAAACAGTCACTTGATTTTATATCTTTTTCATTATTTTATTCAATTTTGTCCTCATTTGTATCGGAAATACTTTAATATCGTACTTATGTGTTAAATTACCAGGACATATGTAGTATATAAAAGATTATTTTGCAAAACAGAAAAAAGAATGAGAGCACATCATTACGTCTATTCTGATAATTTCTAGGAAATATCATGGCATCGATGGATTGCGTGTCGAATCCAGCCACTTTCATTCTTGTGCGAGGGCAATGTTATCTCAAGGATATCGTCGATTGTTTAGGTGCGCGCGGTGTCGTCCGAGAGTGGCTCGGCTTCGCGGTTGTAAGGCGCGAAGTTTTCCTGTATAGAATATACGGCACTCGACGCGGCACGGTAGTTTGACGTGTTACCGAGGAACTACCTTGATATATTTTAGATATTGGTGTTCGCGTGTTCCCGTAGTCTCCTTGTGAGACGTTAGTTCGTATGTAGCGGCGCGCCGAAGTATGGAGACCGATGTGTCTCGGTTGACAATTTGAAGAAGAGTCTTCTAATCGTTCGATGCTCGAACTCGTGATTCTTCTGGGGGTGTGGGCGTTTCTGCCTTTTGGGGGTTTCCTCGAGAATTGCATTTTGGTATGATGGAGGGGCACTGATTGGCCTTTGCCGATTGCTGTAGAGTACCAATCAGTGCCTTCTTTAACGCGGTGACATCCCCTTGTCAAACCGTGAGCGTGTTACGTTGTATATACTTTACAACGCCAAAAGTGCTACGGGAATCGTCCAGGTCAGCCGGCGACGTTTGCGGTACCGTCGCGTGCACGGTTCGGGTGACCCTTCGGAATACCCGGTTTATTGCACGTCCCAGCTGTGGGCTTCGAAATGCAATTAGGCAGTTCTCTCAGAAATCTTTAACTTTATGACACGGAATGGTTATTGAGGAAGGCGGTAATGAAATTAACATAATTCTGATTGCCAGATGTAGAAAAAAGCCTTCTCCTCAAAAATAACCTTCCTCACGTCCGTGTCATAAACCCCATCGGCAGAAATTCCAGGCGTTTCCGTCTTCGGGACGAAACATCGATACACGTTCAGTATCAATAAGATGTCGGCAATTTATGGGTAATCGATAGTCACACCTCTGTCCGGAGGACGGAGTATTTACGCCGAGGAAATTGCACTTCTTTATTTCGCGGATTTCCGACGCAACAGGCGCCGGAATCCTCCTTCCTGTTTATTCCCACAATCTTCCGTAATCTTGCGGTTTTGTTTCTTCGGCTCAGGCAGACCGCGATTAATTCCACGGTTCTATTAATCGGTATCTCACTTACTGTTCTATCGGTGTATAGTAAACGTGTAACACATTGTTTAGAAATTATCGCTTCCGACCACACTGACAGCATTGTTTGCTTGACAAGCGCGGTTATAATTAATTGTACGCCAGCCGAGCTTCGGATAATGGCTTTTGATTCCTATCGTATACAGAGGATCTGACCCAGCTCGAGAGGATATCGCCTATAAAATGTGTTTCATTATTTGCGCAGCAATTTTGATATTGCGCTGCGTACTATCAATCAGAACCAATTAAGTGTAACATGTCAATTTTTACGATATTAACGAATGATACGGTTTGTTAACAAATATTTTACACACTTTTTTTTAATATACCTGGAAAGTGAAAATGATCGACAATATCGAGGATTAACAATTTATTTTCTATCTCAAAATGAAATATAGAAAGAGCTTTACAGTTTTTCATTGTCTAGTTATCAAATTATCAGGAAGGGAACAATACTTGCAATTTTGGAGATCGTTTCTTCTTTCCGGATAAACTATGTCACACACAAAATTCAGGAAAATTGGTGTCGTACTTGAATAATGCGTTCTAATGTCAGCAATTAAATATTTATAGTATAATGGTACAAAAATATGGAGAAAGATTTTCACATACATATTGGTGTAACTGGTCTGAAGCGTAGGATGAATCGATAAATATCTGTTTGCAACATATGTATGCATGCAGTGTCTGATAGATGTTCTTAATTTTTGTGTCTGCGCACACATGAATGTGGCATAAAATTCGAGAAAACAATGAGCAAGCAATGTTGGAAATTTCGAAGTTTCTTATCTATTTCTCCGCAGCCATAATTAAGCACGACTAAAACTTGACTCTTGATATATTAGCCGAGATTTCCCGGCGTGTTTCACTTCTTACATTAACGGCGAAATTTCCATATACTTACTGACCAAACTTCGGCGCCGAACTTCCAGTGAAAAATTATACGAAACTTTTCCACGAAAAAGTTGTAATAGATGCTTCACCTACAGGAACTTTCGAAATTAATTTATGATTCAACCATATAATATTTTGATTTGTTTTCAGCATCGTATTTGCTCAGCTATTTTATAAAATTCTATCATAGGAAAATTTCCTTTATTCATCGCATGGTTCATCAAGCTCTGTTATAGGAGCGGGCCTGAATTCATTCCAGTTCAATTTTTTGTTTTATTTGCATATTGCATTATTACGCGAATTCCTCAGTCCTACTCATCGCTATTCCATACGCAGAACATCCTACTTCTTGAATTCTGATTGCGTCTTTGAATTGGATGACGGAAAGAAATAAATTAAATTGATAAATTTATTCGATCGAGCGAGCCGTTCTCTCCATTTAACTGTTAACTAGGTTATTTTTCGTATCGCAATGCTTGTATGGGCGTAATTGGGGATGAATGAAAACGATTTATTTCACTTTGCCAAACAAGAGGCGCAATTAACATGTACGCGCGCTGACAAAAGTATTCCCAAACATCTAAATTAAGGTAGTATGAAAATATTTCTTGTTTCACCATAATTAATACATTTATAAAGCTATATTAAATATATACAGTGAGGACAGAATTGAGTCAACGCTTTTAAAACGATATACATTTTTTAAAACTGGTTTAAATGACTTGAATTTCCCTGTCAAGCATGCATAAAAATCAAGGAATACCAAATGCATTTTTTAACTTTTCATTATAAGCTCGGATAAAACAGTGAAGAAGGCAAAGTTTCATTACATTTATTTATTCCAATTAATAGTAAAATTGAAAACAAAAATATTTTAGTTATTGTATAGCGAATGAGTCTCTCTAATATTAACAGGAAAATTCAAATTATCAAAATTCAGATCAGTTTTAAAAGAAGTTATACCATTTGAAAAGTGTTGATTCAATTTTGCTCTCCGGTGTAAATTGAATTTAAATAAAAAAAACATTGTATTATTCGAGTTGAAAGGTTTCCAAATTGAATTAATAGGTTTACAATGATTTGGCCCCTTTAATCACGAAATCGACAGTTTAGACCTTCGATATCGAGTTGAACACGCGTAGTCGTAATTTGTCGAAGAATCGATGCTGCGGTGCTATAATCTTATTGATATGCATGAGATATGGCCGAGGAGGGATCGCGCGTTGCGCTTTATGCGGATTTAAATGACGGCGAGTTCG
The DNA here is from genome assembly GCF_028453695.1 of Augochlora pura. NCBI lineage: Eukaryota > Metazoa > Arthropoda > Insecta > Hymenoptera > Halictidae > Augochlora > Augochlora pura. Next base: position 16,148,372 of record NC_135781.1, read on the forward strand.
CTGGATTTTTATATACCGTCACGCCGTAAATGTCCCCAGTGGCATGAGAGCCGGTGTGTGCCATACAACCAGATTTCGAAAGCAATAGACGATTGCGTACATATCGATTATCTGTCACCCTCGAGTGTATTCGAAATACGCTGCTCCTAAATTCGTCTCACGATTGTTGTTTCCGGACTTTGTTTCGATGATAATGCGCACCCGATGACGGGACTCGAAATAATGCCAGAAATCGTTGTAACAACGAATTATCGGATCCACGTAATTTACATCGTATCAAATCTGTCAGTGAGCCAAAGAAATTTATAGGGTATATAAACGTCGAGAAATTAACGGTACGAACTTTCATTGTGATTTATCGAAATTGCAACGATTGTTGAATATTCAGAAACCTGTACTTTGCAAGTTCCGTTCTCTCATTTATTCACCATACCTATTAGCGAAAGATATTATAATTAATTGTGAAAAATATGAACACGTAGATAGCGAGGAACTCTATTTATTGAGATTGCTCTTTAATTGATTAATTGAAGCTACCAATCTCTGATGGTATTGTTTGTTCGCTCGTGAGCTATATTTTTGCTTTATGGGTCGCCCGTTGCATTCTGTTGAGCACTTCGAAAATAAATTTTTATAAACGACATCGTACTTTGAAATAGTCCCGCGAAAGGTTTATTTCTGCCATAGATTATTTTATCGCTTCGTAGAGTCACCGTTCTTGCTATGTCCATTTTCACGACGTTCATTTTCCTCGGCCATTAATGAATATCGACAGCGAACTTTCATCTCCATCACGATGTACTTCACCGAGCTAATCGCTCCTTCGTTCTTATTGCTCCTTGTTCGAAACGTTCTTCGTTTAATACGGAAGGCTTTTTATCGAAACAAGCAAAAAACTTTTTCGATCGAGGTATTCGACGTACGGATATTTTAACGTGACCAATTAACGCTTTAAACCGTTCACGTTATAGTAATCCAAGTAATACAATTTCTATGAAGTAGCATATCTTTTAACTGTTACAATTTTCTTAACAACCAGTACAAATATTTGTAAGACGAAAATTTATAAAAGCATCATAGTGATCGCCTGGTCAAATGTTAAAGTAGAGACACTTTTGGTTTCCAATAGTCATTCCTATTTTACTAATTAATTTATTAAATAATAAAACAGCGAACGATGCGGAAACGCGATGAAAGTGTGATAAAAGTCAAAATGTAAAGAACAAATAGTACCCTGTTCCAGTTAATGAGTGTAAAATTAACGTTCCTGCGCTTCGGTCCGTACACAATTATAATTTCAATGAGCCGATCAATCGAATTTTTTGGCGACTGAGCGATGCGAACGATAGGTTTTTCGCGGTACCCTGGTAGGAAAGGTTTCGCGGTACGTCGGCTATCTGTTACCAGTAATTAAGCGTGACCGTTAGCGTAATGGATGAAAGACACGTGCTGGGGCAGCGATGGTTCGCGGTGAATACGAAATCACCGCAGGCGAGGCGTTATCGAGATCGCGTCACGAATGAAAATCAGGCTAAACTGTTGCGCGTGTTGCGAGCTTGATCCCCTCTAGGCAACCATTTCAAAATTGACAAGCGTTTTTCGGAAGCAGACGAATGCTGTCTTCCACAGTGGAAATTGATCCACGGCCTTGTCACGACTCGCAGCGGAAATTCCGAAATTAATATTCCCAATTTTAAAGCAAATCAACGGGATATGCCACGATATAACATACATTTAAACAGGTCACCCAGTCATGTTTGTTAAAGAGTGAAGTATTATTAATTAGATAGCTAATGCAATAATAAGTTTCATTGAGTCCATCCACAAATTGTCTACATAACTATAATTTAATTCTGTCATGTCTGTCTTGCATTTGTGAATCCTATTTGTCCAAATGCTATAAGATAAAATTAGCTGCTTATTAACATAGAATAAAATATATCAAGTTTGAAAAATAAAAAGAAATTAAATTATAATTAAATTATAATTAAAAAATTTTATGTATGGCTATTAGATAGCTAATATGAACTCCATAATTCTCAACTCCATCTTTAAACGTATTCGACGTCATTATTTTCGTTTCCTTCTTCCTATTTTTCTGCAATATCATTTTCTTTGCTTCGTATTATTACATGCTGTTCAATTGTAATGGAAATATTTCTTTCCGTTAATTAAATAAATTAAAAATTAGAAATAATTATATGTTCAAATGAATTTCGAATATTTCGTACGATCGGTACTGACAAACAGTTGAGTCGTTTTTAATTTCGAAGGATTCCAAGGATGCAATATAGCGTTGCGTACCAAACAATAAACAGTTTGTCAGGATTTTTTATTAATTTTGTATTCTGTTGTGCATTTCACCGTTGTGCGTCTGATGGACCTTGAAATGGAAATGCGTCGGCAGGCTGATGGAGCGTTGATTCGCGTCCCGGACATCCACGAGTCGGTGTGTTAATTAACCTTTAATTAACCTGGTCGGATGGAAATCATCGCTGCGTATCATTTCGCGCTTTTCCGCGTCGAAGTTTCCTCGTTAGCGACAGATTCGTGGCATTTAAAAGCTGTCAAGGTCGTCGAAAGCGAGGGCAAATCGGGCTGGAGGTGGCGCTCGCGTAAGCTCACCTTGCGCGACGCGACGCTCCTCGAATGAGAACGAAACGGAGAGACAAATTAAAGTGACTTCGATTATGCGTTGGTGCGCAACGGTTACTTTAGCTACTGTCTAGCCGAGCGTTAATCGAGATTGAAAGTTTTCTCGTTATCTCAAAGATAATTTTGAGAGCCGATGTCGCGCCATTCCAGGCCCTTTCCGCCAGCCGATTTACCTTTCCTCTCTGACGACGCGACGGCCTGCCCTTATTGCGATCCTATTCTATTTTTCGTCCTCCCGCTTCGGTTCGTTTCTAACCGGAAGATCAAGCCGACGCGGCAGACTTGGGGGAAACGAATTAAAAATGTTTAAACGACCGGAATCCAATACGATCGAAATGAAATTCTTGATACAGAAGAGCGCCGCCGACAATTTCCACGGCGCGGACCGTGCAAAATTACCCTTTTTCCCCACGTAAACTCAGGCTATTATGCCACGGCGATTCATTGTCGCCCCGTTAAACGAGAGATCCCGGACTATTCCTTGGTTCTTCATTATCCCCCTTCCCTCTCTTCGTCGGCATTCTAATTTCTTTAGTCGGCTGGCCCCAGCCTCGTGGCCAACGTGAACTATAACAGCTTTGGTTTAAGAGGGTTTAAGGGGTTTCCACTGAAAAACGCGTTACCTTGGTTTTTTGGGATCCCTTTTTTATGAAGAAATTATGCAACTTCTCGCATCAGCGTTCTTCCTTTACAGAGTGGTTCACCAGATTTTAGCATGATTTTCGTCAATATTATTATACGTAGCAAAGAATTATTATACGAAGTTGAATAGCTTTGAGATAGGCTCGTTTTGGTTTTACTTGGTTTAGCTGGATTGTATGTTTTTTTCTGCAGCAATCGATGAATCTCGATAGTCTCTACAAAAAACTATTAAACTCTTACTGTCGAAAAACCATTATATCATTATCATAATTACAGCCTGAACGTACGGTTTGTCTTTTAATCCAGTCGCAAAGAAGGTTATAGATTATTATTAAGCGATTTCAACAATTGAAACGACAAGAGAGAGAGAGAGAGAGAGAGAGAGAGTGTGATGGGATGTCGAAGGAATCATGAGGCCATCCTCAAATTGAATCGATACGACGATAATTTCACAGTGGCTAAGAGTACATCTATTAATCATGAGTAGACCGCGGATTTTTATGCAAGATAAAAATGCTCTAACTTTATTATAAGAAACTCAAGCCAGATGAAAGCGTTTTTCTTCTTTTAATAATTTTTAATAATGACTCATGACTTTCTAACTTGGTTTTGTGATTTAGCCATTTTTGTAAAAAGCACACAAAATCTTCCACTTTGAAACATTAAAACAATCACGTATTAACATCGTTAAGATTATTGACATTTTTCGAATATCTTTATTATATATATTTATATGATTTATAGCTTATTATTTAAATTATTCGGAATATTATGGACAGACATTAAATTTCGTTGCAAAATTTCCTTATGGTTCTGAACAGTGCAACGCACGCAATAATAAAGAGCTCTCGGTACGAACAGATAAACCGCAAAAATGTTTCAATACAGGTTGAAAGATACGTGGCATGTAGCTCGTCAGGGAGAAATTGCTAAGAATAGCTTCGTTCTTAGCGCGTTACGTGAGTTCCTCCATTTAAGACGAAACCGACTAACGCGAACGTGAATCGCGGAGTGTGAACTCGATTAATTCTCGAATAGAGGGTAATCGCGTATCCGTGCCAGTCGATCGATACACCGCAAACTGCGATTGACGGGTCTATGATCGAGCTACCCCCCGTCTGCGAAGGTCAATGTCGAAAACGAGAGCTGGGTGTGGTCATTGAGGCGATACCCCGGTGCGAGGAAAATTGTGCGTTCGGAAATGCTAGGACCTTATGGTCTACTAACCTTCAGGACGGTTTTCACCAGTCTGATCAGTGTTTCGTATTCGAAGGAGAAGTGGAGATATTGCGAACCGAAGGACCACAATGTTAAAGTAATATGGATCGTGACTTGTAAGGCCGAGTAGCATGATCACAAGAAAGAATACGTCTCGATATTCGATCATCGGAATAGGGGCAATAGCACAATATTTGGCATATATATGAAAGACGGCGCGTTTATACATACGCTATATTATCAGGAAAATACTGCTACATATGATACTCTAATATACTACATATAATACTCTAATATGCTCTAATATATTCCAATATTTTGTTTCTATATATCGGTGCTAAATCTGTATGTAAAGAAATTTTGAAAATTATAATTGAATAAAAGGAAACCTGAAAATGAGCGTAAATTTTTAGTATCAAACGGGAACATAGTATTCAAGTAGTATAAGCTGATATTGGTCGGACACGGACAAAAGATCATTAAAGTCTTCTGCCAATGTTGCGTGATTACAAATGACAAGTATCGCTTTATATGCAATTTATTCACTCAGTATATGACAAATTTATACTGAAATATTGAACATTATTATAACAATATTATTGAACATTTTAAAGGAATTTTAAAGATTTAGGAAATAGAATCGCATTGTCGATGCATCGTGGCTAGCTGAGAAACACGATCGCGAATAGAGTTTCCTTTCCTATACTAGTGTCCATAGATCGTAGGTGTTTATGCAAATTTAGTTTGTTACAGAGTATGGCCATCGCAAATTAGTGTGGGATTTGAATCTCCAGAGTTGTAAGGGAAATTGGGGATCTACGTAAGAAACATGTTCACGACGCCGAAGTAGTTAGGTCGCGGACGCAGTAGTACGAGCGTGCATTCGAATACCAATGTAGCACCGGTCCTTCGACTGCGGATAATTACGCACGTGAAAATTGCTAGAAAGTTACAATCAGAAGCTGTCCGATATAAGAAATTCGTTCCCTCTGAAGAACCTGATTGCATTCGAATTGGAATGAAAACTTTATTATTACCGACTTCGCCAGACGCGTTGAAATGACCCATTTCTCGATCCACATTTTGTACTAACGATTTTGTACTAAAGATACTTTAGCAGGAACTTGTGAAAGGAATTCTCATATTCATTCCGTCTACCACAGTTATATCTGCAGAAAGTTTAATAAGGTTACCAATTTCAGCGAAAGTCTTGTATGGGGCTTTGAAAAGAAAAGACTTCTTTAGTTTCTCACAACGCTGTATACAAGTCGCTAATTTTTTAATCACAGTTTGAAAAATTGAGCGGTTCGGAACTTCTCTTTACATTGTCGATTAATGTAACTTATCAGGCTGTAGAGCCGCGTGCATTTCGATGTAAATAATCTAGATGAGTCTATCGATTCACCTAACATGTTTAGAGTCACGTTGGTCACCGATATCCGATGCGAAATTTTCTATTCTGATCGCGTCTGTCATCGACTAACGCGGCGCTTATAGTATTAAATCGATGTAGCCTTATCTAAACTAGTTGCATTTAAATTCATACTACTCTACTACTTCTACTGCAAGAATGCTCCAATTTCCGCTGGATTCTAACACATTAAGGACTGTTAAGAAATCTATAAGACATACGCCTAGGACCGCATGTTTTTGAGCAAGCTTGCGCGTTACTAAATTCCTGGAATCGTCCTCGCTAGGAACATTCGATAGATTATCGTCAAAAACTTCAGTATTTCAATAGGTATTCTAGCTTCATTAATTTCCTTCTCTTTTCTGAAAGAGGTAATTTCTAAAAAGACGAGGAACTTGAATACAAAGACTATTCGAATCACCGAAATGCAACGAGTCGAATTTTCTTTGAGACTAAGCTGTACGCAATGGACAAAGTAGATACAACGTGTAGAAAACAAGGGTTTATCTTGTGATTGCAGCACGAGAAAACTCGTGAGCGGTCCTTAACGTGTTAATCAACCACAGCCGATTAGTGCGATTCCCTTTTGATAGAGCCTTATCTAAACTAGTTGCATTTAAATCCGTACTACTCTTCTGCTTTAAGAATGCTCGAATTTCCGCCACACTTTAATCAACCGCAGCCGATTAGTGCGATTCTCTTTCGCGTTCAGAAATTTTCTATTAAAAGTATTTACATTTGGGGGTAGCTTGACCTTGCGAACAGCTGATAGAGAGATGGAAAGTGAAGTGCCCCTTCCCGCGTATTTCCATTCAATTCCACGTAGTTGGAAATGTGTTCGCTGGTTAACTGAGAAAGACCGATATGCGGTGAGCGAAGCTTCCGCAACCGTTGATAACATTTGGAATTTTTAAGCCTCGCTAATCCGCTTTATCAAATCCCCATTATAATAGAGCCTTGTGTAATTTCGTCGGCAAAGTGCCTCGATACACATTCGCATTCCATTTTTTGATCAGGCCGCAATCCGCTTCTAATTTCGACTTTGACTGCTGGATAATCTTGCAGGCAAGAATATTGCTGACACAAATAAATCAAATTCGACTTTGCTCCGACCGAGCGTTTTACCACTTCACTTCACATCAACGCCATCGATACTGCACCGTGCTGGAAATACGAGAAATATTTTAGATAGTAATTAAATAAGAACAATATCTAGACATTGCGCTACGCTAAATCTCGTAGGAATAAATTGAAATTTTAGTTAAGTTAATAGTTAAAGTTTGAGTTAGTCGACTCTTGATAACGGTATCGCTATAAAACATGAGAAAACAGATTTTCTCGGCCGTAGGAGAATGAATTTGAAAATCAGTAGAAAATTAATTTAGAATTGCCAATATCGATGAGCTGAGAATAATATTAAAGACAGATAGACCTGTTCCGTCGTTGATTCTGACGAGAGACTAATTGGAGGTTGAGAATTTTCTACGTTGTAATACTCAGTTGCTTTTCTTCGGGTGCCTAAAATGTCGTCGGCAAACGGATTAATTTATTTTCGGACTTGGCGAACTTTGCTGGAGTCAACACTTGCGCTTTGCTACGTAAGAAAAAGAAAAACGAGCAAACCGGAGACACGAATACGTCCAAGGTCATCGTTTCCCTTCCCTCCATTTCCTCCTGGCTCACATCGGCACTAAGAGCAAACACAATCCTCTGTCCCAGTTTCCACGACCGACGAAACTCGCGTTTACAAGTAGCAGAGCTTTTTGCGGTCCATACGGCCAACATTCGTCCACGTTCCTCGTTTGGTGACAGGTGTTTCGCGGGCTGATCGACTCACCGGTGATCGTGACGTTTCCAATCGAGCAGTAACCATTCCCTTATGTACTTTAGACTCTCGTAATCGATTCGTTCGGCTAATAAGTGTGTCAGCGTGAAAAAATCAATTCTAGCTAATCGATTAGAGAGCCGGTTACTGTGCAGTGACCAAATGCTGTGTCTTCGATTTACCTTCGGCTTTGTTCTATAATCAACTTAAATCTATCGAATAAGCATACTAAATTTCTTTATTCTTTTATTATGTTTATTTTAAACGTTCAAAAATATTGACTTCAAATGCAATCCATACATGCACAAATGTAGAAACGACGAGTGAAATAAATGATAAAGTTTCTCTAAATTTACTTAAATTTAAATTAACTTGAATGTGAATTATCTCGACGATAATTTTTTACTGTTCGTAAACGATAACACATTCTTCGTTTCTCACAAGGATGAAGATAAATGGCAACTCGTTTAAATGGTAGCTGCTAGATAAAATCGTAAATGTTACATGCAAGTTTTATTGAATCTCGATATGGCAAGACTCTCCGAGCCGTCGATGCGCCGCGGCGTTAAGACATCGAAGTCAGCTCGACTTTTGCGGCGCGTTGCATTTTTCTGTGAGGTTCTGCTGGCTGAACGGATTATCCCAGGCGATCGACGGGATTGGTCCAGCGCATCTGGCAACAGCCAGATCTGATAAACCGGCGACAGCTTTCGAGGCATCGAGCGATTTACCTTGAACTTGGTACCGGCTCGTCCGCGCTCTACGCCGGGTCGCCCGGTCTCGCTTAGTCTGGTTATTGTGCGCCGCGACGCTCGTTATCGTAGTTCGTTTGACGTTAATTAAATCTCTCGAAACGGTGCGCGAGGGAGGGCTGGGGCGGGGCGGGGCGGGCGACGGGGGTTAGCCGTGACACGGGATTGGAATTCGAATTTAGAGAGAAAATGTACGCAGACCGCACCGCTAAACTTCCGTACTGACGCGTTTCAAGGTAAAACACGCTAATAGGGTTTCGATGAAACGTTTCCGCGAGACCTGCGTTTATTGGGGATGAACATACGCGAAACTTTCAGTTAAAAGGGGGATTTAGATAGAGAGAGAGAGAGAGAGAGAGAGAGAGAGAGCGAGCGAGCGAGAGGGAGAGAGAAATAGATAGGAGGCGGTGAATCGCGAAACGGGCACAAGGACAACGCTTTTTCGCTAGTCTTGTTCAACGCTCTCCATTTGGAGAGAATTTAAGCGCTGTTAGAAATATCACAAACGCGTTCGGTTTTGTCAAGTTTTGTTTCATTTGTTCCTTTTGCACGCAAGAGCTGCTCCGCCGGCGTCAGGGATCAAATCCTTGTCCTCCATCGAGGCTTTCTCTGCCATTGACAATCGACGTCCCCACCGATCGCGAACTTTATTGAAATCGAAACTATTATTAGACCTAGGTATGCAGCTTTCGTAATTCAGTAGACTTTTAAAGGGGGACTACACTTTATCTTCAATTTACGCAACTATCCGCTCCACGTGGATTTCATTCGCGCGAATAAATGTCGTTCAAATTAAACTCTAAACGAAATGTTTATTTTTTTAGTTTATACTCCCTTCGTATCGAAACGATCGTCTGGTTGATAAATTAAAAATAATAAAATAATAAAGAAATAATATGCGCTAGTTAATTATATGAAATAAAAGTTATATAAATACTTATTACGCTAGTATAGTTGTGTTACGCTTAACAAATGAAACTAATGATAGAACAGGCGTAAAACGTTATTCTTTAAAATCATTTCGATACGGAGGGATGTTAAAGGGATTCTAATATATTTAAATTAATATGGATATTAAAAGAATACTTATATTTTTCATAAAAATCAATTTAATCTTACATATATTATGTTTGATCTTAATTTAATGAGAAAAATCTCGCAATTGCATTGGAAAATGTCCCATTAAGAAAAAAATGAAAAATACAAAAGTTACACGTTTTCGAGACCAAAACTATTAATTTTAAAACTTTAGGAAAATAAGTTGGTTAACAATAACCGTAACAGTAATAGTTTATTAACGATAACGTACAGTACTTCTTACGACTTAAACAATAACGACATCGCATTAACACAACGATGACTACACTTAACAACGACAACGCAACTACTATATCAACGACAACTATGATAATGCACAATTTTACAGGGCGGCAGTTATCTTATGACTCGCGACCATTCTACCTTTCACACTCGGAAATAATCCTACAATAAGATGCGTAAATCACCGCTTAAATTGTGGTAAATTTCACCATTGTGACTGTCATTAAACACTTTTTCTAAAATAAACTGTAGCATCCATAGAAATTGTTAAAATTCGATTGCCTTTCTGAGAACAGGAAAGTTGCATTCCTCTTCAATGTAATTATATTTCGTTATTGTCAATCGTTTAACATTATTACTATGCCTCTTTCATCGCATGTTTCCACTATAGCAAATAGCACAGTTACATATCATACTACTGCCGACCGTTCATTATTTCACCTGATCGATAATTCAAGAATTCAAACTGCAGACGGCCACTTGTACGTCTAACTATGGCGTGCTCACTCAAAACTATGGAGTATATCGTACTTCGTCAATAATCCACTCAGTGATTTAGTTAATCTATTTAAAAATCGACATTATATCGTTGTTATGCTAATACATTCTACGAATATTAAATTCTATCGTTGTTAAAATCGTCGAAACTTAGTTTATCATTACGTGAGCGTGCTTTATAATCACTCGTCTTACGCGTAACAGTAGAACAATCCTCACCCAATTAGCTGGAAAACCAAAAGATGTAAAAGCAACCGCTGAAGAGAAAAAAAGTTATTAGGAATTTATAATGAGATGAATAAAGAAAACAATGTAAGATTATACAAGAGATAGTATTGTATTACATTATGTTACACGAAGAGAGTGAATTCGCAGTAAAATTTAAAAATCTCTACAAAAATGAAATATGAGCAGCAGAACGCACAATAGGCAGTTTATTTCAGAATTTCAAAAAATGGAAACGTTCTTTGCTTCCTTACTATAATTATCGCCGCACACCGTCGTTCGCACGTTCGCCGACACACTCTATAATATTCGGGTCGCGAAAGGAACTCTTCTCGGAAATTTCCCAACATCGGAACGAATTCTAGAGATTCTAATCGGCGAGACCGCGGGTCCGCGCATTCGAGTTTACGATATTATAAACAAGCCGACGCGGTGACAGCCGGAAGTTTTCACGTTGTAGTTCGCGCACGGATTCGCCATAAAATAATGCAGTTATGCTGGAAATTCGGCGCGGAGGCGGAAAAGGGGGCGAACAAACGGTCGTGTATCGACCGGCCGGTCGGGGGGAGCTGCCTCGTTCGATCTACGAGAATGAAATAAAGGTGAGCTGGTCTTGAATCGCGCGGCCGATACGTTTCCTGACATCGCTGAGCCAGCGAAGTTAACTCGCGTTGGCAGAGGACCACTTTAACCGCTATCACCAGCTGTGCACACTTCGGACTCGGTCAGATATCCGCGCGGCGCATCTCGTACGAGAATTTACTATTTTTGCGGTCGCACACCGATGCGCAACTGACGCGTTGTCTACCGATGAGTCGCGGACAGCGAAACAAACGCCTGGAAATAATTGCGACCTGTCACTCCGAACAGGCGTTGTCGAAAGAATTTCCTCGCGTTGTCAAGCTACAGCTGCGAATATTAATATTAATTCAATTTAAAAACGGTTCTCTCGAATGTCTGCAGACGATTTTCCAAACGAAACTGGAACGATGTCGAGCGACGCGTTTAATCCGAGCAACATTTTCGTTACCTGACACGCGCGTAGAATATAAAACAGAAAACCATGCGATACTTATGATCGCTAGATATACGAACACGCACGAAAGATATTCATTTATGCACGGAAAATGCACGCTAGTCTGGTATAATGGACATTTAACAATCTCACGTTAATTAATGATTTATTTGCGATGAATCGTCATAATTGATATGACAATATATCACGTGGAATTATTTGTTCCATGTTTTTGACGTTGAAACGTTTGCGTTTGTCGGTGGATATTAATTTATACGTCAGAAAAAACATTCTGTGTAATATTATAATTTATATGTATTTGCGTCAATATGTTTACAATTTTTTATATTTTGGACAAATCCGGGTCAAGTTTTATTAATAACGCGATTGATGAATATTTGTACGGAAACCGTTGCAAATAAACCGACAATCTCTGCATCATGGTTGATAGTATTGTAGTTGCAAAACAGCTGTAACGTATGTATATCAAATTTCGACCAACTTGAGTCTGTAGGATACATGCTTAGCAGTGTCTATTACAACGTGTACACATTCTATGTGATTCTATACAGCAGTTTAACAATAGTTATAAAAGCACTATTTCGCATGCATACGGTTATATGTATGCGCAAATATGCTTGCCGAGTGAACCATGCAATACGTATGGAATATGCAAAATAGTAATAGCATATCGAAATATGTATTTGCATAAAAATCCGCTAGCTACTGAATCATGAATGTACTTCTTAATGATTCAGTCGATACAACTGGCTACACATAGCAAAAACTCGTTAATTTAGAATAGAAAACTCGTTAATAGAAAATAGTTTAACAGACGAGTGGCGAATCCTCTTGACAACAATATAACCGAGCATGCTTAAGATCGTTTATAATTCGATTTATCAATTGTTTGCAACATCGTTCTTTAAGGTATCTCTTTAAAACACGTTAGATTTTCCAAAAATTGATATATCACGTTTCAAAATAGGTTACATTAGTTACGTTAACAAATTTATTTAATTTCATATACATAAAATTCATTAAATCATATAAAACGGAAATAATATAAGTCAGACAAGCTATTTTAAATTTAAAGCTAAAATGGCTTCGAGGGATTAATACAACACGCGGTATTACACCCGAAGGCCAAATGGACCGAAGCTCTGTTGTTCTAGTGTTAACTTGGTTATTGTTTATCTCGTAATTGAGCTAATTGATACGAATGATCTTCAAGCAAGAAGCAAGTGCTTCTTACAAAGCTCGTCCATTGCGCAAACTGCTTTCCTAACGTAATTTGGCGAACCACCTCTCAAGTTACCGGTTAATTCTCGAAACTGTTTGAAATTGATCGAAAACTTGAATTTTGAAAGCCCAAAGGCTAGACAGGTCCAAGTTTTGCCATCGAGAAACTCCACGAGTCAATTGAATAACAACTATCCAACCGAAAAGTCAAAACTCCGACGAGCCGGCGATCTGCCGGTGATTCATGGTCCTGGAGTCGTTTATGGTACAATTAATGGACGCGAGTCGTAGAAGCAACTTCCAATCGATCATTCGCCCGAGACTTCGCGGTATCGCTGGAATCGTTGAATCTGTCGCCTACGTTCCTACGTAGATATCAAAGAGACAACGTCTTCGGCGTGGCATTAGCTGCAACACGTCAGCCGTAATTGGAACGCCTGTCTGCGAAATAGTTGAAGCAAATTATCTCGACTTCGGTGGATCAATTTTCGAATGGTTAATTTCAATTACATCAATTATCCGCCACCGTCAACGCACCGCGAAACGTTCCTAGACGGCTATATTACCTGTATAGTATTGCAGCCGCAGATGCGTTTAAATGCATCGTACCTGGGCTCGTGTGATCTATGTTGAACGATGTTACGGCGGTTTCATGTACACCGTGCTTGCTCGGTGAAGTTTGCGGACTGCCTTACATGCCCAGTCAAAATTGCTGTACCTTCCGCGGTCGTGTACTCGACGTTCAAAAACCACGTTCCAAAATGTGCTCGTTTCATCTAACTTCGAAATGTTACATCACAAATTAGGATCGTTTAGGTTTACATTTCGTTACCACGTTTGGACATATATTTACTCCGGTTAAAATGTGAGGACTTACCGTCTACCTGGCAAAATGACAAGCGAAAATCGAATTGAAAAATATATTGGCTTTAAAGGATCATTTAAAGATAACTACCATTTTATTAACAAGAAAATAAACATTTAAAAGTTTACTTTCTTTTGCATGGCTAATGAGTGCATTTGAGTTCAATATAAATTTTACTCATACTTGTAAACACATTTTTTAAAAATTTAAATAGAAATTGACAATTTATATTTAAATCAATATTTATCTTTTGCTCGTCTTTAAAAAGTGCATTCAAGAATAATCTAGCAACACATGCAGAAATGTATTTAAAACTTTGAAAATGCATTTATTAATACACACAAGGGACACCCTTTGCTACAAGCAGAGAAACAAATTTTAAATTACTTGCATCGCGTTATTTATCACTCGCATTAAAATGCTATATTTTTTCTTGCATCAAGAACAGCATTCAAAAAATTCCTACGGCTAGGAGAAGGTGCTATATAATATTTCTAACTGCATACTCCTGGAAGAAGGCCTTAAGTGGCCACTTCTCGTATAAGGAAATTAGGAAGTGCTCTCTAAAGGCTCGTTTTTTCAGAGATTCCTGAAAGGACATATTCTTCCGAGTCTTTGCCATAGGTGGTCTTGGAGGCAGACTTAAGGATGAAGACGTTAAATACGGTCACTATGGAAATTAATTTCGTGCTTCCATTAAGCTGGAGTGTTCTTAGTCTCCATAGGGTTTCAGAGTAGGTTTTCTTGACTTTTTACACACGTGTGCATTTCTGGGTAGTCGCGAGTTTCCCACCAGCCGTATAATAGGACACTTAGAAAATTTGTTCTCCTCGCATCTATTTACAAAAACTGAAGACCTGCCACGTGCAAGACGAGCTTGGAGGTAAAAATATATTTTATAAACAAGCGCTCTTAAATACCCCGGGGACCGTGTTGCTCCTATTTGCTGGCTGTTCTTTTAACGGCAACTCCCATGCTCGAGATCAATAGCCCTTTTACTCGTTCTCTTGCTCTTCGTTTCTACACTTTTCCTTCTGCTGTGTACTTTCTTCATCTTATGCTGTCTTCCGTTTTAAAAACTCTGACATCCGAGTAGTAAAGGACTGGGTACTCGGATAAACAATTTTGACGTCTCTTCTAATTTCCTCTGCGATGTCTCTGAATCTTTTGAAATGAAACTTAAGCTTTATTTTTCCTTCTACGTCTAAAACTGTTCTCTGTGTTAGTTTGATCCTTATTTTTCAATGTCTTTGTTCTTAACACTGCAAAGCTCCAATCGTTATTTTTTCGATGATCAAAAATTTCATGAGGGTGTCAAATACAAGGATTTTATATGTACAATTTCGAACGTCTTTCGAACATACCAAAATTATGAACGTCCAATGGTGAAACCGTTTCCATAGTGAAACAGACGATCTGATCTTCCACCCTCGATCATTATGCGTCATAGAAGACGGTCGATCGGAAGTTTCCAGGGGCAAGATTCGTATGTCGTCAAAGCAAGCAACCACCGCAGAACTTTCTGTTTCGCATGACTAAATATTTGTCGATAACAGAGTCCTTTGCGTCCGTGGCATCAAACAGTGATCGTCGACGAGCTTGGGTCTCGTAGCATCAGCGACGAAAGTATGCGAGAACACAGGCACGTGGCACCAAACATTTGAAAAGTTTAGTATGTCATGAAACATATATATATGTTCAAATTAAATTCGCGAAACATTGCATATTTACAATTCGTATTAATTGGATTCGAATGTTTATTAAAAATTGAAAAATATTAAAGAATAAATCAGGTGGCCTTAACGGTAAAGACTGACCATTGTCTCAAAATATTAAATGCTGTTCCGGATGTATTTGATACACATAAAAAGTTACAACGAAAATAAGAAATCATAGCATGAGATTTTGGCCAAAATGCACTTCAAACAAAATTTCTGAAAAATTTGTTTTTATTGCCGATAACCATCATCAATTAGAGAAATGTATTTTAGTTATTTATTGCGGTTATTGGCAACATTTATTTTTATTGTTCGCAACAGCCATCGTTTCGAGAAATTAACTTTTTATCGCATGTAGTAGGTATCGATATCGAAAATATTATTTTGCTGTTTTTTATCCGTGAAGCATTTTGATCGAGTGGAAAGCAATACTTTAAAGTATGGATCAGAATACTATCGCCATCATCGTGAGTCATTGAAATAAATATCTCTCTTCAACAACTACGTATCAGGAGCAGTCGAAATAATATTTCTTCCGTCAGCGATGGTTATTAGCAGCGAAACTTTATTCGCTGCCATACCTCGTGTACAGATATTTTAAATAACGTTCAGAGTTGAATTTACATATAAAAATGTGCTCATAAAATGTGAATTAAAAAGTAGCACCATAGAAGGCTTAAATATACCTTATTCGATAATTCCTGATTTTTCCGAAGTTTACCTGATTTTATAATTCTCCGCCATTCGACATATGTTATGATTTCCTTATTCTAAAAATAGACACCGTATATATAAATAAATTAACTTAGAAACGTTGATACCACAAGCAGTCAAACCACGAGTTCTATATTTTACGAAATGGAAGCGACCAGTATCGCTTCATAGTCGGTTCCATATGGGCAAGGGTTACGGATGAATCCAGCTATGGCGGCCACAAAATCGTGAAAATCAGTCGCCTTGGTAGGGTTAAGGGAGCTCGCTCCCCGGGGATGCAGACAATGCTATTCCCTGCTCGCGCACCGCAGAGCGTGCACACACGTAACTGGCCTCTCGCGCGAACCATCATCCCCTATCCCCTAACTTGGTCCCGAGCGCGCCGCGCCAGCAGCTAACTTGGTTCTGCTGCAAAGTCAAGTCAAGCAATCGGTCGATTCGAAGGTTCGAGGAGCAGCACAGAGGGTCGGCGGCTGGGTAGAACCGCAAGATATCCCGTCGCCTTGACGAACCTACCGACTAGCAAGAGAGGAGAAGATTTAGAGAGTTGGGCCGGTGACGTCACACGACAGTCATCTGGGTCAGGGCAGACTGTGACCTAGTTTGGGGCAGAGTGAACCGACCGTACTCGAAAGCGTACGCAGCTTTTGCAGCCGACTTGCCCGATGTAACGGCCCGGTCTGACCCGGCCCGACCCGGCCCGTCCGCGGATCGTCCGAATTCTGTTGTCATTCGGTCGGCAAATTGAATTCCGCGGATACTCCTTTGAACCCGGGCGCTTTGCGCCGCGTACGGCCGATCCGCAGCCTGCCTGCGTGGCAACCGCGCGATTTTAGCCCACGCGTTTAATAGTCTTCGTCCCGTGGCGAGATAATAGCTGGTGGCCTTTTTGCGGTCCTCTCGGTGGAAAACTGGGATTGAAATTCTGCAACTTCTGATAATAGGTATTTAGCTAGAGGCGATAGTAATGGATTAATTTAAAGGAACGAAATTATTTCTACCCAATATACTGTTATATAAATATAAAAGTCTTGGACGGTAGTAAAATCGAAGAACATAGTCTGTTTAAGCATTCCTCAATTTTTACTGCAAAGATATACGCCATAAATCAAGCATTACGTACTCCGGATGGCACATTGGTACCAATTTCTTTACACTTATCGACTCTCGAAACGTAATTAAGGCTCGCCAAGAACTGAATTTTCATTTTAAATGCAATGACTATCTCATTTAAATTAAAAATAAATATATTAAATGTTGAAGAAATAGCAATAACCAAAACTTCGTTCAATTTATGTGGATACCAGCTTATATCGGAATCAATGGAAGTGAAAAAGTGTACAAGTCTCATATGGTTTAATGCAATAATAATAAATAAATATAAAAGTTTGGTAACTCTAAATTGGACATATATTGAACAAATGTGTGACACATAACAAAGATTTTAGTTTATTTTCCTGTAGCATTTTAGGTGCAAATAATCTCATTTCTTTAAATTGATTCATTACTATAGCTTTTGTTTAACTACTTATTGCCGGGGATTGTATTAATGGATCATGCACTCTTTCAACTTTAAACTATCCTTCACCGTAGGTAGATTCTTGAAAAGTTTCATATTGACATGCTCGATATCGCCATTACCTATAGTACGAGGAAAAATATTCATATATTACACTATAAATATGTATACAGAGGCCCGGCACAGTCAAGCAAAACAAAATTTTCAGAAGCAATATCCCTAAGGACATAAAACGAGCGTTATGGAGTCTTTCGATAAAGTAACAGATTACTTTTTCAACTCTTCGCTATCGGTGCAAATGGAAGCGTTTACTAGAACTCTGCTAAAAGAAGTTTCTTATCCAACTGTTCGCTATTAATGTGGATTGAAGCAAGCGTTAAATACAACTCTGCTAGTGGAAACAAGTATTTCCTCGCCGATAAACGCAACGATTAAGCAATTGAATAAGTTGTGAAGCAAATGGGACTATTAAAAGCAGTTTTCGTCTTATTAGCAATTGCGATGACAGGTACATTTTATACCCATAACTTCGATAGTAATTTAAACTTCCAGAGTACTTTAGCTTCTAAATATCTCCGCAACATGCATCTTACAGACGACGGAGGAGCAGGAAGTTACGACTCCTTAAAAGAATAGATATACTTTATAGCCAAGTCTCTCGCCAGGGTGAATCATCAGTCATCTCGACGCGGAACGCAGCATTAAAAATCGGAGATGATCGGTCCTCGATTCGTGACATTTCCGAGTTTTAACAAGACAAGCTGGGCGGCTTTGGAAGAAGGTCGGCAGGCGTCTGCACATCGATTTCGTCGATCCGTTGGGCGTAATCTGGTCTTGACGCGCCAGCCCGGCGGCGATCCGTGTTTTACAATGGTGCGGTCATCGATTGATCCACGAGGGGGTCGAGGGTGCCTCCGAACACCCTCTCCCCCAGTCTTCTCATTGATTGGATGCTCTTCTCTTTTTCCCTCGAACCTCTCTTTCAAAACCGTCGTCGCTCTGCTTCCCCTCGGTTCCCCAGTGGCCCGCTTTTCCTTCGTTCGTAGAGCCGACGATTCGTCGAGGTTCGACCGGGAGTCGTTTCCCTCCGGAAACGGGAGCAAGGGTTATCCGCGCTCAAATTCGAAAGTTTCCTAAGTCGAGCCCCCAACCCCGGGCATTCTTATTCACGGCCCGCCGACGGGAAGTTCGTCGCGTCCGAGAATCGCGGAACATTTTAACGCGTGACTCGCCGCCAGATTCGGCCCCAAGTAAAACAGATAATCCCGAACTCTCCCCGGTCGAAAGTGGCTGGGGGCGAACCTATTGGCCGGAAGTTCGCTGGATCGCGGTGGCCGCGCGTTCATTAAAATGTAGCGTGCCTCGCCAATTAGCCCTCCGGGATGAATTCTCTTAATTATGCGGCTGCTTTTCCGGAGTTCTTTTCACTCGCTCATTAAACGTTCCATTTAAAAAGGAAGCGCGGCGCCTGGCCGGGCCGACTCCTTGTTTGGATGGAGGTCTTCGGACGCTGGCCCCCCGCTCCTGCATATTCGGCGAAACTCGATTAGACCGGGCCGATTAAGAAGACGTCGTTGATGGCGTGGATATTAATGCGAACCGTGGAAAGCAATTGTTCCGGCATTTAGGAGGGTATAAAGTTTACATTCTTATCTGAGTATATCAGCCAAAGCTCGAAAGCGTGGCACAGTCTGAATTACTTCCGATTAATCGACTATGCAACAATGTCGACCAAAGCAATAGATTTGAATAGCTTAATGATCAAAGGAGTCGACCAAAGAACAAAACCTTCATCTCATCTAGTAACTAACCGCAGAACTAAAAATAACTAATCTGTGTTTCTTTAGATCTTGTGCGAGCTTTTTTATACGTCTTGTAATTTAAAAAATTCTGAAACAAAAGGTCCGAAGCCAGTGTGAAGAAAAGTACCAATCGCAGCCGCTTCTTGTAATTAAATGCTGCTTTCTGTCATATCCCTCTCGACAATTTTAAAAGCGTAAAGTCACCTGATCTCAAACCAGCGTTTTAATTATTGGACAGTGCTGGTGGAAAAAGTGCTCCGGGTCTAATTGCGCGGCGAGCAAGAACCAGCAGCTTCCAGAACGCATTTTCTCGCAATATTTCCAGCTTTGGAGGACAAAGATAGCCAAGCGAGACAAGTTACGGGGGGTAGAATCTTTATATCAAGCCCGACGTCACGGCTTTCTCAAGAAAGACCGAGATACTGCCGTGACTCTTCCTCGCCGACGAAAGTTTCGCTGTGGGAGCCAAGAGTCGGGGAGCCCAGTTTCTCCGTAACTGTCACTTGCGACCGCGTTTATAATTACAGGGCCGAAACTACGTGTCCTTGCGGAAACCATCGACCAAAAGCGGAGTGCTGGCTGGTCGGCGAAAACCTTTAATGGCGGCTTCGATATGGTCTAGGGCGACGAGGGATCGTTTACGCATAAATGTTTTCCAATTTGCCACTTTGTGCTAAAGTTACGCTCGTAATAATCTTGTACAAACTAGTTTTGGTATATTTACTTCAAACACGTAACTGATTTATTAGACCAAACATAAAAGCTATTACGTTTTAATGTCTTGTAAAATAATAGTACATTTCTTGCTTGGGTTGCTGGGACTATAAGTCGAGATGATCTTTATCTTCTTCACCATTGTATTCGTTATTCTTATTCTCGCTTTTGTCGTGTATCCAATTTTCTTCTTTCAAATCTGGATTACCTGCCTTTTTATTTATGTTCTTTTCTCATATTTTGTTATTTTGTTCCATTTCTCTTTATATTGTGCTCTCATTTTTCATCCTCGCGATGATCATTGCAGATAGGTAATTTTTCTTTCTTTTTATCTGTACTCAAATTTTCTCGAGATGAAACTCTACTGAATGGTTTTACTAATCCTGATGTGAACTATGCTTGATTCTTTTGTTCATCGTGTGAAATATATAGAGCTTCATTATTGGGTGCCCTCGAATTGGTGAGAATATCGTTTTACTTCTGCTTAAATCAGAGCAGAACGAACGTATTTTCCAATTTTATACATCCAAGGACGAAGTTAGTACGTTGCTGCAATTACTATAGCAAGAACTATTAGGTTGTTATATAATTCGTTCCATTTCTTAGCGATTTTAAAGTTGAAATTATTTGCGAGATTTATTTATTATAATCCTCGCCTGCAGGGCTTAGGATGTTATTTGACTTTCATTTTTTTGGTACATTATATACTTTTATATTTATAGGTATGTTTTCTAAACTTATCCTAACACTAAAATTAAGAATAACAGATTCATTTCTCTTGCGATCGTATTAACCCTAAATCTACCAACCTGAATATCAACACGCTATCGTCGTAGAGAGTATTAATATTCCTTTTATAAATTTTGCTATATATTCGAAACAAATTCCTCTAAAAGTCTAAACATCCCTTATCATGTACTTCTTATGAAAATATTATTGTTAATTTTCAAACTGTGAAATACTTTTAAAAGATTGATTTTTCTAACTTCGCTGGTTTTCTCCAGCTAGGCGAGCAAGTAAAGCTCGATTTGTAATCCGCAAATAATAATATATCAACGAAAACCAACAGTGAATAAATAAGTTAGCTCGACTTCGTCTAATGTTCATGTACACTTCAGGTTCCGCATGTTTTTTAACGAAGTCGAAAAATGTCGCTTTCACCTTTCATTTTCTAAACCCTACAAGTGGTATCTCAAGACGTTTGGGAAAAGAAAAACGAAAAGTGAGGCATGTGGGCCGAAATCATGAGAAGCAGGTATCATGGGGAAAAGCTTAAACGATCCCGCCTAGGACGCGCAGTTACGGGTCGACCTTGACACGGTCGAAGGCGGCGCGCTAGGAATCGAGAGGATGATTCGCTTAGGAGCGCTGAATAGGCGGTTCATGGACTTGCAAATAAACGTTCGATTGCGACCGCCGCGATGGTTTATGCAGCGTCAGATGGAAAACGAGTGACATTGTGCGGACGCAAACGAACGTGCTTTCAAGCGCTTACGGTGCGTGCGACGCAAAAAGGCCATGGGGGGTGGCAGCGAGAAGAGAGACGGGTCCAATTCGAAGAAACTAGGTCGTCTTATTATGATCAGTCACGAAGTTTCAGAAATAGGTAAGGAGAATTTCGCCGGGAAACTCGTTTAAATGAGCCCCGACAAGCGACACGCTCAAAGGGATCATAACGATCGCTGATTCCTGATTCCTCCAGCTAGCGCGAATTATATGAACGGAGCCTTGGGACCTGGATTAGTTAAGGAATACCATGAATTCTCTGCGCAACCTTTGTGGACTTTCGCCGTATGAAGAAATAAGTAGCTGCGCGAGGCTGAAAGAGTTACTCGAATCTCCTTGAACACTTTGACTGACATATCGCCTATAAATTGATGGCATAACTTTAGACGCGAAGGTTAAAAAGTTTCGCGCGTCAATTGACCGTGTCAGATCGAGCTTGTCGAAGCTTGACTGCATTGAAATCTGCTGCCTCAGGGATTTATGATCTATCGGGAATCTTCTTTCACGCATTCCGCGTCGTGACAGCTGATTATACGTTCGCATTGATTGACCATGCAAATTGTTTCTGCAAACCACTTTTCGTCTACTTGCTTTTAGAATTATAGAAATGTTAGTCTGACGGTTATAATAAATTCCCATATAACGCATGTTTTTAATAAAATTGAAATATGAAACATGATCAGTCCATTATAATGAAACAAAAATATGAGAATGTAACGTTTTAATCAATCGGACAGTGATGAACGATCAACGCTGCAAAAGTTTTTCTTCCGATTTCGTTTCGCTAATTATAGTTGCATATCGGATTTAATAAATTATTTCGTTCTGTTGAATTTATATGGAAGAGAATGTTTTGTCCGTACACAATAGCGATATTATTCTTATTATAATACGAGTTCGCACAATATTCACATGCGTCTACTGCAATTGTATTGTATAAATTTTGATGGGTCATTTTATAAATTACAGAACGCAACCGCGCAGCTGTAAAATAATATTGATCAGGGAACGAAACGAAACGAAAGGGATAATAAATCGTAGCGACTGCAAAGGATTACGTTTCGAGAAAATGGAGGACATATTCTCAGTTTTGTTACGTATCCTCGCGATTAGTTGGGAATTAATTTTACAGATAAATCACGCGTATTGCTTACGAGAAGAATGCGCTCGCTTAAATGGTTTTATTCGTCACGCGTCAGCTCTAGTCGCCCGTAAAACAAATAACGCTAATAAATAGTGAAACGTACGACATGCGTGTCGCACGATATCCATTAAGAGGAAGTTCTTCTGCGTTTCCCGTAATCGTCCGTCGCCACGCGAACGTATTTTCCAGGGACCGTTAAAAGCGGAACAACTTTTTCCCTCCACGATCAAGTTCGGAATCGCGGAAATGCGGAAAACTGATACTCGGCGCGCCGGAAACTGTCGCGAGATAGAAAATCAGCGACAGAAAGACCGTCGGATAAACTCTTTCGGCAAAAGTAAATATTGCTCGCTGTTGCTTATCAGAGATTACAAAAATCCAACTACCTACTTATTATTTTATCATTTACACCAATTCCTTGGAAACGTTAACTTGCTGTTTTGCGAACGACGTAAGTTTTTCATTAGCACATTCGCTATTTATGTAACACTTTTACGACGATCGTAATCTTGAATTTTCTAGGCAAATGGAAGAAACTTTATGCAAGCTGTTGGATGTAGTTGCAGCGAATTCAGTGATATTTAGCAAATGAATCACACATTATTTTGCTACGTTTTAAAAATATTTTAAAGAGAACACGCTCTCTAGTTTAATATTATTTTATAATACTGTTTTCTAAATTATTATATAAATTGATCTAGTCGCTGAAAAATTTGGTGATATTGCGTCTTAAAATATAAGCTACTCGCTCCGACGATTCTCTTAGGAGTAATCAAATAATATTATAACTATGAACAAATAATAGTGGGGCATATGTTAACGACACAAAATATTGCAAATCATTATTTTATCATTCTCTTTATGATTAATTTCGAACTATTTACTTCGCGAACGTATGTCCTCGTGGAGATCGGTCGAATATTTTATGCCAGGAGGCATTTTTGTCGGTAAGTTGTCGAAACCATATCTCCCAAAACATAGGACGCGTGTGTGGTCAAAGTTAACGCATCGTCACGGTACACTGCCGAAAGTTCCGCTGCATTAGAAGTGTAATCGAGTTTCGATGCTTGGGATAATGGTTCGTTGATACACGGCCGGGAAATAACAACGAGCGACGCAGTTTCTCTGAAACGTTTAAAAGCATCACACGGCATCGCGAGTCGCTTCATCCGATCCCGCCCCGCTCACCTGTCAGCGTTTCGATGTCCGTATGGATTCTCAGAATCCTTGGGGATTTGGCTTTGATTCTGTGAAAGATGATATCCTTTGAGTTTCTATTGTCCGGTGTACAGTCAACGAGAAATGAAAATTCGAGTTCTTATTTCGTTCTCTTCCACGACACTATTGCGGATACACTCAAGAACTATGTCATTTGCTAAATTGAATAATTATTAATATTTATAATATGGTGTATATTTTATCACATGCAAGTATTAGAGAAGCTTATGAAGATTTGCTGCATAGAATTATTCTATTAATAACAGATTAGAAATGTTTTTAAGTGCGAGGCTTAAAACTTGATCGCTTCTGAATGACATTTTTACATCAGACCATATATAATCCTCCTTATTTAAATAATAATTCCAAAAGAAATGGTGAAACTATGTTTCTCTGGTTAACCGAATAGGAAATTTATTGAACAATCCTTGGCATTTCGTCATTGATTTCACAGAAGCTATTTCGAATGGATGTTGGCGTTCTAAAAACCGTATTGATTAACGTGCAAATATATAAAAGTAGATTAGTAGCTATTAATAAATTTGTTCGCGGATGTAAGATCAAACAAACTACAACATGCAATCAACTACGACAAGCTTACAGCATTTCTAAATAATAGTTTCAGCAATGAATAAGTAACAAAGAAGACAACTTCGAAGTGAGTCATCCAAATGAGTACTGCGAACAGCAATGGTTTAAAATCTAGGTAAAAAGTCGATCAATCTTCTCTTTTCAAAAACATTATTCACCGTCGTCCACGTAAACATCTATAAGCAACCACTGGGACGTTGATCATAATTTATAGCCACCCCCATATAGATAATGATCTCACAGCCCGGTAGCACAGATAGACAGCAGAAAACCATTATTAAAAGGCCGACAAGCTGTAAAAATTTCACCGGCTCATAATCAATTTCTTCCGTCCGAGCGATTAGGTGATTTTCTTGACTCCCCGATGACAAGGGTGTCCTCTTCTCTTGCCTTTCATGGCTAAATGGATTACAAGAACCCATCAACGAGACATTACCTACATCACGGTCTCGTGTTACGCGACGACGAGGGTTATCTATAAACGGAGCAGACGCGGAATGAAAAGCGTGACGCGGGGAGAAATAGGCCCCTTGTATTTCGAGGCTCGTTGCTCGCCGCAGCTTTTCCGTTTCCTTTCTCGTTATTCGGCTTTCGGTCGACGTTCCGCGCGCCGTCAACGACCAGGGAATTCCCACGGAGGAGTCGTTCGACTTTCGATCCAGGGTCACGGGAGGTGCGTCGCACGCTCTCGGCGTTTTCCGTTCATTGTCCGCGAGCGGTGCGCCTTTTTGCTCCACCCTTGGTCGTCCCTCTTACTTGTTTTTCCTCGGCGACGCCGCGCCGTTCCCGTCGACGACATCGTCGATGTTCGAACCGGGTTAACCTCGACCGGGGTCGGGGCGAGAGGCACCACGGATCTCCGACCGATCGATGAACGTGGATTTCATGGAACTCGAACTGATAACTAGACCGCGAATCTTTATGTAGAATACAAATTCTCCTCGTCGATTGTATAGAATTGAGTTAGATAATATGCATTTCTCCTTTTGGTAATGTTAATACAGCGAGTGTCTAGCTTAATAATAGAAAGAGAATAAAAATTGTCCTCATCGATTATATAAAATGGAAGTTATAAATGTGTTTTTATCTGACTTACGTATTTCAGATTTCAAATTTTATTCTTCTTGTGTTTTCATTGCTCTGTGTTTTGTTTATCTATTTGTGCTATAAATGTATAAAATTCGCAGTCTAACAGTTTCGAGTTTATTGCCCTAAGAATACAGTTGGTTGAAAAAGTTTTCGTACACGTTCTAAAACGTAATATCTTTTTAATTATTGAACCAAACGACCTAGCTTTAACCTAATTGTAACCTGATATTTAATTGCAAAAGTAGAAGATTTGTCAGCACACGGATGAAACAGGCGCTAGTCTTTAGATTGGGCACATTCTGACCCAAATTAAATGGACGAAACGATGATAAATGATAAATCGTCTACGTACGAAATGAATGGATCGCAGTGAAATGCATGGAATGCAGTTTTTCATTGGCAGAACTGGGACAAAACCGTATTTCTTATGGGATGGCTCGATATTTCAATTTCTCTCCAAAAATACTACGTTATTAATGCGATTCCTTAGTAAAAGAAAAGAATGTTTAGCATACTTCAACCTTTCTTTGTTTACTAAAATTTCTTCCGATACCTGTGCGCAATTGTTGTATCCAGCTTGAAGGACCAAAATTATGTGTACGCGTTTGGTACAATGCCGTAGTGATGAAGACGCTTGTTTGCTTCTATTTACACTTTATTAATACAACATTGTACCGATCTGATGTTCGCGATTTCTGAATGTGTTCTATGCGATTTCTGAATGTGTTTTGAATGCGTTATGTTAGAGTTTGATTTTTGTTCTGAATGCGTTATGTTCGAGTTATACTTTCGTTTTGGTCTTCGTTCGTCGTGTTCTGTCTGTTGTCACCTCGGTTTTATCTTGATTGGTGGAGGGTAGTTTTTGGTGGAAGAAAAGAAGCGGTTTTGATTGAAGGTGGGTGTGTCGGAAGGAACTTGGAATGAGGTCTGGGAAATTTGGTCGAAAGTTCTGGTTTGTGTCGTCTTCGTTCGTTAAAGTAAAAGTTATGAATGGTCCGTGCAACGGTACTGTGAGTCTGTCGCACGTGTTGTCCGTTCATCGAGTCGAGTTTCTTTAAGTACGGTAGTCGTAAAGTCGTATCGTTCGTAGGGTTTTTTACCTATTGTCGATCTATTCGCACGTTTATGATTTAATTGCTAAAGGGATGGCAAGGCACGTTCGATCTTCGGTGTTGCCGTCGCAACAATACCGATAACACATTCAGATGTAAATGGAGCATGCCCTAATAAAAAATATGTGCAATAGAGTTTGCAAAATCATAACGCATTTGAATTGTCTAAATTTCTTAATGTCGTATAAACAGTCGCTCTAAGCTGCACTGGTATGCAGCAAGAGATGAAACAAAGTGAAATTAAAATTCATCTGCTCAAGTCTACGAAAAGAAAGGAAAAATTATTCCTAGCTTGTTGGAAGATGTGTATAATTATGGTACAAAGAAGAACAATGAACGTCCACCCACGGTGTTTCGCTCGTGACAAACATGCTACTTACATCCTGCATCAAACTCGTGCCTTACATCACGCGAAGTAGCTTGTATATCTGGAGTTAAAATTAATTTTAGAAACATTTGACGTACACCCGACACGTCTAAGAATATTATACTGTTAACACGCGTGAGTTTATAGCCACTGTGGTCGCTAATGGTCTCGATGGTTAATCTTGACTTTTATAACGAAATAATAAGCAAGAATACACCAAAATGAAAATGTGTGATTCAAACCAAACTTGAAAACGTTCTTTCTGTTGA
This sequence comes from Augochlora pura, assembly GCF_028453695.1. Classification (NCBI taxonomy): domain Eukaryota; kingdom Metazoa; phylum Arthropoda; class Insecta; order Hymenoptera; family Halictidae; genus Augochlora; species Augochlora pura. The sequence goes on from NC_135781.1 coordinate 16,175,803, forward strand.
TCAACCAGCATCATTTTGCCAACTTTATTTTAAATTTTGTCTACAACTCAACAAGATTTGTACTTTAATATTGACAATCTTGATCAATCTTTGAGAATTAAACGATAGTGTTCTGCGAGTATGGCACACCCTCTTCCTTCCTAAATTCCACTTTAAACTGAACCCGCGTGCCAACTCTCGAAAACTTTCAAAGACCCGATATACAGTTCCCGTCGATCGCCGTTGGGGCTGAAATTCCCCAACCGAATCGATTTCATTAACGTTTGGTGCTTCGTTAGAAAACTCGTTAGTAATCTTAGCGTTTAGCTGTTGAAGTAGTTTGATTGTTGATATCCTGGGCGCGCTGATTACATATACCGCAAAGTCTGTCCTTTGCGATTCGAAATGTAGAACTACGATCAAAATTTTTTAATAATTTTACTCGTTTATGCGTATGTCGTATAAATATTGAATGCTAATAAATGTATTCAGTTGTTGATGAGAAATTTTTATTGCACAGCTAACAGTAAGTTCAAACAGTCCAAAGTTATTATTTATTTACGAATTTCTGATATTTTCTCATGTGACAATATTTTACAATACTATACAATACTTTACACATGCTGCTTTACTTTTTCACATACAATACTTCGTCATATGTGAAAAATATATCGTATTTCGTAATTTCAATTCTAATGTTAGTAGAAAGTCTACGAGACACAAAGGTAAAGACACTTAACTATTGAAATTGTACAAGCAGATCGGTCTAGAACTATAATTTTGCGAAAACCGCGAGGACACATGATCTATGGTGCTATTGTTCATCACGTGCTCGCAAGTAGTAGAGACCTTTACCAGCGACTCCCCCCTCCTCTGTTACTGTTAAATGTCACATTATACCCGTACCTCGCACACAATGGCACCATTATGAGGAGCGGAATAAACATTCAACAAACTTCTCTCAGAGACGTGCCAAACTCGATGAATGCGAAGTTTCTTTCAACTATAAACCCTCGCGGCATATTTACCTTTCATCCCTGGGTCTTATCCAGTTGTTATAGATATTAGTGAGCCGAGTCATTCTAGACCTAAAAGATTATACCAAGTTTTGACATTCCACGTATCAACGTGATGAGAATGTATCATATTACGACAAGATAATCAGGGAATATAATAATAAATTTATTCAAATTGGAAAGACTATAGGCGAGAATTGCTAACAGAAAATACCGAAACTGAAGGCACGACTACTCGATAACTCTTAGACTTCTTCACTCCTCGATTTCTAAAACAACTCTAGTCGCATTTCCAAGAGATAAAAATCGTTAGCCGATTTCCGTTAACAAAACGTTGCCATCGCAATAGTTAGCGCCACTCACTCCCTTCGACGTCGCGCCTCTCGGTCTTTACAATGTCTTAAAAGCTACATTGGCCTTATATTATACCGCTTACATTACGATACTACAATAATAATTGGAAAACAATTAAAGAATAAATAGATAACAGCATTAAGTTGACAGTATAAAAATCTAATGACAATCTTTGTCGATTTAGCTACCATGTAAATGTCTAACACAAAATTTCAAACTATCAAATCCATCAACGATCAAACAATCAGAGATGGAAGATCAATTTACAGAGTCCCCTTCATTTGACGGTCTCGATCATCGAATAGTGTTGACCGAAAATCTCTTTGTATTGTGCACGCTCTTTACGAGATAGAGGAACACCGTGTCTTGGTTAAACGACCTATATCAGACAGAAACTATGCCGGACCACAGACGTTTCACCGCTATTGTCGACGTCACCGTCTGCCGCGCAGCACCCGAACTATAACCTGATCACGTCTGTCATAGTTAGCAACCAGACTGCGCCTTGCCATACGATACCACATCGCTTGTAATCACTGTCTCATAATCTCCGTGACCAGACAGTACACAATTCTTAAAAGTTCGATCATCGTAACTTGTAGTTAACTGCCCGATAACATCGGAATTATTGCAATGTACTGCTGTAACAGTTGCTTTAACTCTCGCAGGATCAGAAATTGAGCATTTTAACGAAGCTCCTTGACTGAGTCCGAATGGAATGTAAAAAATGTAAAAACATTTTAAATTAAAATTTCGTGGTTATTATCATCATTACTATTATTATTATCTTACCCTGTATCTTTTTTAATTCCTAAGGAGAGTTATACTAATCATATAGTTGAACAATAGAAAAGTGTAAAAAATTCATAAACAACATAACAACTAACATAAACAAACAGTAGGTGATAGCATTGTTAGCTGAGAGTAGACATAGGATCGCAAAGGGTTAAAACTAAATTTGCTCTTTTAACGTACTGTATGGTGGGTCATTTTTAAACCCACCTCTTAATATTGCAATAGCTGCATTTTTCCTCCGTTCATTCATGAATCCACATGGTACAGTGACACTATTTAAGTTCATAACAACAAATTCAATTGGATTATTAATTTTATATGCTTTTATATTATGTGACTTCTTTGTTAACTCTTCGCACTATGTTTCTTTTCATGCTGTGTTAATTAACATTTATTCATTCTTAATACTTTCTTTAATAGGACTAGACAATTTCTATTTCTTGTATTGTCTTTATTTACTTTCGCTTCTGTACTTTGATAACAGAAGAATTAAATTTGGTTTCGATTTGAAATAAATTAGTAATATTCATATTTAGTAGATCACGCTTGAAATCTTTATCACGAGTCTGACTCGTTCTTATAGTGCAAGGGATTAACAAAAATATGCCAACTGTTTTTCTTTTAAAACGCAGCAAAATTGCTGTACCATTGGATATATTTGTATCGCTATTGGGTATATTTTTTCTCTGAAATCCTGTGTCTCAAAGAGTTAAGTCGGAATAAAATTCTCGTGCCATCAATATTTAAGCGTTACAAGGCAGTAAACATAAATTTTATTCCCTTGCAAGAAATTATGACAAATGGAAAAGTTTGAATTATTGAAACCGTGAAGAAACAGGTACAGAAAGAGGTTGATGTTTGTAGCTTTGAATAAAGAGTCTTCCGACAACAAGACCGAGCTCAAACGTATCAAATTATCTGCTTCTCCTGCTTCGAAAAATATATGATCCTCTTATTGAAACTTGTAGTACACCGGCAGATCAATGCTTTGTTCAAAGATTACAGAAGGCACTGTTAACACCTTGTCACAAACCTTTGTTCTATAACAAGGAAACTTCGCACGGAAACTTTCGCACCAACTAGCTTGTGATAACTAAGCAAGCGTTTCGTACCTAAGGCGCGTTTTACAGCCAAGAGTAACATAAAAAAAACACTAACATATATTTTTATTCTGTGTTACAAAACGTGACTCAGTTACGTTTTAAATAGACACAGTTAACACTACAGCTTTTTGTCAAAGGATTTTCGGATCAGTACATCCTTAAATATAAATTTGTTCTTATAATTTATATGAATTTATCGTACTATCGTTTCTCCTAAATTATCTACGTTAACTCCTTGCACTCGAAGTTATTATAATCGAAAACTCGTCTATAATATTTTATATACTTTCATTGATAGGTAAAATCCTTGTACTTTCTGCAATTTCTTAAATGTAAATATTGATACTGTCAAAATTATTTTGAAATTTGGTATAGCATTAAGGGCTCCTCGTAATCGTTACTAAAATACAAAGGGTTGATATATTCGCTGACTAATCCTACGATAATCTATAACGTCTAGAGATCTAATTACCTCGTTCATTTATTCTTTTTCATTAAAGAAAGATACGTCGTTCTTGTTAACGTTGAAAAGACGGTATTGTGTAACTCCTCCGTTGCTTGGATGACTCTTCATCCTTCGGGCGTCCAGTCATTGATTTTTCCGCTGAGACCGTCCGATCAAAAGTCGTCTATACCACTGACGCTGGCGCCACAGTCTACCGCCGCAGCACCTTGGGCGCACGATTAATTTAATTTCACATAATCGCCGGACATTGCCGTGTCCACTTTCAGTTTACCCGATCTACTCGGATTACAGAAGTTACTGCAATCCGCCCCAATTCCATCGTGGCTGGAACTCGACTGGTCGGCGCGTGTTCAATTTTGGTTACTTCGCGCTGGGCGACGTAACTTCGCCCTATGACCTCGGCCGAGCTTCCATTAATGACGAGTGATTCGCCTTGTTTCATTACGTATCTCGTTAGGCCCGGTTAATGACTAGGCTCTCGTCGCCGCGCCGCTACACACCGGTCCTGCGGAAACAGAAAATTGAATCGCCAAGAACTTCTGGCTGACGGCTCGTCTTCCGTCCAGGTGTGAACGTTTCGCGTCGACTTCGACTCGTCCCAGGAAAATTTATGACTCGGCTTAATTAATTCGATTCCCCGAGGAACCGCCGCCGGGCTACGACAAAGCGTCTTTTTCAGTTAAACAGAAACCATCGCTGCCTCTGCGGTGATGGAGCTGCAAATCGGAGACAGTGAAACACGGAAGCGTAATTTCCACGGTGCTCAGTGTCGCGAACCGTCAATTTAGATGGACAATATTAAGCGTGGCTGAGTTTACTGAATTCTCTAATTGATATGCCGGGACAGATTCTCGGGTAAGAGCAGTTGTTTTTTTTTGGAAAAATACGAAGTTAATATTGGCTACAGAAAATGGATAGGTACTTTTAGCTTTTATACATTTAATAGACGACACCTCGATTGTCAGTTTCCTGTTACAGTCTTTTACTGTTACAAAAATAGAAAAAATTATGGTGAAAGTGTCTTGACTGCTGAAATATAGCACATTTTGAACCAATATAATAATACAAGAAAAGACATCAACATTTTGTAGGTTTACATAAAGTTTCAATGAATCGGTACAATTCATAAAACTTTCCTAGAAAGATTAACCATTAAAAAACATGCAATAAAATATTATTCGTTGTATCTTAAACGGCGCGGCTTCAAAATATATATCTGATATAGAACACAAAAATCTATACAAACAATTCTCTGCATTAATTGATAGAAATTTCTATCTGCCTTTTAACCTTTCCGTTCACTTATTTTCATCATAACTGCACAAGATCGACATTATCGAATAAATATCCAATCGAATAAAAACTAATCTAGATAACAATTGATCAGAATAAAATTTTATTCGAAAAAAGATTCATACAAACAAGAAATTATTTATTATTTTAGTAAGTAAACGAATAACGAGTAATTGTTCTTCGAGTAAAACATTCTGTTGGAAAGAATTCGTTCGAATAATTATTATCGATAAATATTTATTCGAAGGAATTCGAACGGAATGCGCGGAATTTCATTCGCTTGAGATGCGCATCTACGGGCTCGCGTTAATTGATAAGCGTGGATGCAGACGCAGGTGGACGCATCGCCGATGCGAGGTAAGGAGATAATGCGAATGAGAAAAGCCGGACTGTGGCGACACTCGAAACAAGAACATCGATCGGAGAACGTCGCGGATACGAAATGAAGGCCCGTCGGGGGTTGTGGGAGTGATAAGAAAAGATCTCCTGGCGCATTTGTCTCCCGAGGGACGAGCGGCGCTAGTCATAAATGCAGGGACGAGCCACGCCGCTATCTCTTTGGCACTTGGTTCACGGCAGCGGATCAATAGGCCTCTTCTTCGGGGGAACGTCTCTCGTGAGTGATCGCTCACTCCGCGAGAACACTCCTCCCATGCCGCTCTGTCGTTTAACTGTCCTCGACTGAAGACGTTCTTGACGATCGTGTCTCGCTGCTCGGTGGTCGTTCGATCGCGAGCATGTATGCTCCGGAACCCCGCACGTGCCGTGTGTTGCTTCTTACTGCTTGGCTGTCGTCAAGGTTAAAAAAATAATTCGAAGCGTGGCTGTCGCGGCAACTCGTGCCACCTGAATTATTAACCGGTCTTGTATTCCCCTCTCAGGCTGCACTATTTATCCTGAAACGATTATCCTCCGCGGACAATATCGCTCGCGTTTCACTGATAATTAGACGGAGATTCTTTGTCCATTTATTAATAGGTTCGTCGAATAATTAGCATTGTAAAATTCACGTTTCATCCGATTTCTGCATTTTTCTACGAGACTGCAGATCCGCTGGAAGCTTCGCAATCCATTATTCGCTTCGTGGGTATGTGCTGCAAATAATTCATTTATGCATCATTAATTTCGCGCGCATTAAATTGAACGCTAACTGATACTCAATTAACCCTTTGTCTTCTAGTTTATTCCTTGCATTTACGCTCATTAGAGCTGCATTATTGGTAACAGTACATTAATAAGGAATTATTCTGACGATTGCAGGATGGTGTTTATCGTAATAAATTGATCGTCTTAATTTTGAAGGGGGTACACTCATTGTTATGAGAATTTAATACGATTCGATGCTTATAACAGTATTCGATGTATATTCCACTGGAAATTGGAGTGCTGAATAAGCTACAAAGAATTAAATGAGCTACAAAGCTAGTCTTTGTATTTATAAATCTTAATACAGATTAAATAAATCCAACATACATTTTATCAATCATTATACATAAATTAAAAATTATTAAACATCGTTCACAAGTTAAAAGAATCAGGGCAGCCGTCAAGGTTGGGGGACGAGAAGCAAGGAAACTCGCTCTGCTCGAATAATGTAGCGTTTAATTAACTTCCCTCATCAGTTTCAGTCGTGGAAACGAATATATGTAAATATAATTGCCAGAAAGGAGGAACTGGGATATTATTACTGTTCAGATGAGAAAAACTGATAAACGTTTCGACGCGGCTCTCGTTTCTGTTTGAAAAATACGCGGCGCAATCTTCCACGGTACTACAAATTTAGAAGGTTTTTCAATTACATTGTATAAACTGGCGAGGTGAAATTTACTCACATCTTTCCGCAACATAGGATACCGTTAATTACGTAGGCTTCTTGTCGAGGTCAAATCGAGCTACACATGCCTCACCCTCCACGTGCGTGTTTCCGGTCCAAGGCTTGCCGGGGCGAGTGCGAGTGTTTCGGTCGGAACACTTTTTTCCACGACGAATCAGCTCGGGCGAGAAATTTATCCGCCCTGCGAAGCGATCTGCCGAGACTTTTTCCACCATAAAGGATCCCCCGACGATCGCGAACTTTTATAGCGAGGATCTGCATATTGTAATTCAGTTCGGACAGCCCACGAACGGCGCCGTTCCGAAAGTTCGGCCGAGAACCAGAAGTCGGACGCCCCGTCACGATCAATAAGCTCACAGCCCACGAGAGCCCTTCGTTTTCCCTCGGCGAAACGTTTTGCGGGCCGATTTGCTTCCCGGTCTTATCACGTGGCCCGATGACAGAATGGCTGCTCGAACTTAATCCCCTGCACTGCAACAATTGATCAGATATCATACATAAGTTACTAAATATGAGTGTAGCTCGTTTGATCTAAATTGAAACGAAATTTCAGTGTTTTGTTATCAAAATCTATACTATACAAAAGACAAAAATTAACAAATTTTTAAGGGTAAGAATGATTTATTACCTAACATTCGTTTTCTGAAAATGGTGAAAAATATTTACACAAATATACAAATTAAATATCTACGGTGTGTTGACTGTGTCGTAGAAGCATCTTTTCATGGCAATTCGTTCTTTCATGGTTTCCAAAATGAATTAAAAGCCATAATATTGATGTAATTTTTCATAATTGAGTGGAAGATATAATTGTTCTTGCGGTGCAACTCTAATAAATAATAATAATTGTAGTAACAAATTGTTATAATTTGATATTCCCGATGTATTAATGTACATCAAATTGCGCAGAAACACAGTTTCGTTTTTAGTTTATAGGTTATATTATGCTCAATATACAGACGTTTATAACCAACTAAATCTACAAATAGATAAACCGATTTGTTCTAAACAGTGCACAGATCAATACGCAATTTAAATGTTCTTTAAATAACTTCGCCGGTTCCCAAGATACCTGGCAAAGCAACGGAAATTCTAGCATTCTTCTCAACCGATAATTTCACCCGCTGGAACTCTACCATAGCGTGAACAAAAGTAAGTTTGCGTTACGGATGAATTACCTTACTTGCACGCGAAGTTCCATAATTTTCTGGATTTCCGGGTTCTTAACTTACCCATGGTTAATGTGCAATGAGCCGGCCAAGACAAATTAATAGAAAGATAGCTTTAGAAGAGTTACGACGTAAGATCGCGCAGCCAATCACCTCTCGACGTTTATCACACGTGACGTAACTATTGAAAAAGAATTTGTGAGACAAGCTTTTACGCTTTTCACCGTTCATCAAATTTTTTAGAACGCGAAAGGTGTTATACACGTTTTTATCGATTTATCGATTTTACGAGGCTGTCGAACGATTAGCGCTAAAATTACAGTTACCATTTTCGTTGTGTACTCAAATAAGAGAATTAAAAACGTGGTTTTATTTGTACTCTTTGTCATTCCGGCATTTGCTTTTTTTATACAAATTTTGATACATGTTACGTGACAAATTAATCCTTTCATTTTTTAATACAATTTTCAGAAAGTATTCCATTTGAAAAGATTTCATATTTTTGTTGTAATAATACTTTATATTTTTGTTACAATAATAGTGCACATAATAATATTTTATATTTTTGTTACAATAATACTGTACATAATAATACTTTATATTTTGGCTATAATAATATTGCACATAATAATATTTTATATTTTTTCTTAGAATAATAATCGTAAAGTAAAGAATCTAAGATCTGCTGGTTTTCGCGTTAATTGTTTGCAAAGTCCAAGCATCGTGCGTAAAGTGCCGACAGCGTAGAGCTACAATATCACGATCGCATTACACCGATGTAAAACTCTCGGGTGTAAAATGATTGGAGGCGGGCTCAGTAATGCGTCGAGTCCATTACCGTGAAGGTTTGCACGGGCTCGCTACCAGTTCTTTTACTGAAAGTCTTTCGTTGTTAGTCGTCTCGCTAGAATCCTGTTATTTTTTGCTCGGTTTCGGTCGCGTGTGTGCTGGCTCAGCATACGCCGAGCAGAACAAAGTCTCGATCGCCTTCGGATTACCAAACGTTCGATATACTAGCATCCTTCAACATTCCGAGGAATTGTTTCCAGAAGCTCTCGAGGGAAGAGCCTCGCTAGGTAACTCTGTTGTTCGTGTTGGTCTTTAATTTTTAGCGATCGCTCCTACGGACGTCGAAGAATTTACGGTTCCTTTCCGGGTGGACTGCATTGCTCGTAAACTCTTTGAAAGTGGAGCATTATTACCATCAAAAGGAACGCTAAATAAGACACAGTTGGTTCTTAATAATTTGCAGCCTCGACTACTGATCTCGTGACTGCTCCTTTGTACATTAATCTTGATAGAACAGAGGTAGTAATTTGTTTTAAGTATTCATTATGGAAAGCTGTTTGAGAGGGGCAGAGATATTTATTACTCTATGCTGGAATTTAACGTTTCTTTTACGAAAGAGTTAATTATGTAGATTATAAAGTAAGGGTTGCTCTTGTATAATAGGTATTCTTTTTCTGAAACGTATGACGTAAATGTGTATACAATGCCTTCTGCTGCTTTGAAATCATGGATGTAAATATTTCTAATTCTAAATATTTTATCAAAATCCAGCAAAATATCTTCCTCATTTAGGTTTCTTTACCTTGTCTTGTTAAATATTGTACAACAGTCACATTTTCTGAGAATATTAGTAAAAATTCTGATTCTTTTACAAACTTTTGTTTCTCTTTTCACATATTTTTTAATCTAATTCCATCGACGTGTTTGCATAACAAATGAAACTCACCTAACCCTCCAACAATTCTTCTGGTAATTTATTTTATTTTATTTCTGTCTTTGTAGAATTAAGATTCATGAGAAATTCTTGTTGTCTATTATTCTCTAGCAGCTAAAGCGTACTTGATGAACCAGTTGAATATTTAAAGCTTAAAATATATACCAGTGAAGAAGAAGTAAAAAATACTACCCCGCCAAATTTGATTAAAAATGCCATTTCGAGTTCTAAAATGGGGAGAAGTATAATTCAGTTTGTTCGTTGGCTTTATAAATATAAAATTACAAAGAAATTAAATTAACATACAGATAAGCAGAAATAGTATGTCCCAACGGTTACATACAATTGGAGCTGCCATTTAAATTATGCCTTGCCGATATCAACGATACATTAACGTTGCAGACGACTCTTCCCATTGGAAAACCACCGACTATTTTAGAACAGAGCGTACACGATCGACTCGGTGAACCGTCGTTCCGCGAACCGACTTTAAATCGGAACATTCGAGCGAAAGATGGAGGCAAATATTATTCGAGACATCCGATATCCTGCATGATAAATCGCCAACATCCTGTACTGGCACCATCTAGGCACGAAAGAAGCGACGCTATGATCTATTTCCATTCAGCATCGAGGAATGTCTTAATATTTCACAAGACACGCAATTATCTCGTCAACTTTATAATTTACACCATGTAAGAGGTAACTAAAATCGCCTCGATCCGTCTTACAGTCAGATTTAGTTTGATAACTCCTTTGAATAACTGCAGCCACTTTGATCTGGATTTTCGAAAGCTCCGACTGACTCTATTAATTCCATCTTCTTATCAATGATAAGATATATATTTTCGAATATCGTTTAAAAATCCTGTTTCGATCGTGTTCAAAAACCGAATTAAAAAGCTAGATCGTGACGCGTATTTACTTTTTGAGTAATCCATCTCAATCCACATTTTCAACAAATATGAACGAAGTTCAAGGCATAAAGACTTCAAACTTTTAATACTTACACGCTCCGCTGTAAAAGAGTAATATTTCTCACACTTTTTACTCCACTATTCAGCTTTTGATTAAAAAAAGTTACGCACTGTCCAAAGTTCATTCGTAATTTCACACCTCAATGGGTAAACGTTGAAAATATGGTGCAGCTGATTTTTTAAATTTTAGCTTGCTGAAGTAGTGGTATTCAGTCTTTTAATACTGAATCAACGGAGCTTTAAAAGTACCGCGACGATAACCAAAAGATTTGATTTACGCAGACATCTCACCATTTTTATTATAATATATGTCTGGACTAGAGAATTTTTTCTGTTCTAAGAATTTTAATCTTTCATGAAATTTTCATGAAAATTTCGCTTTCATTAAAAGAAAATCTGAAATCGATCATTTTGACCGACTCTATAAGTTTTATGTTAAAGAAAATAAATAATTTGCTTATTAAATAATTTCAATCAAATTCAAAGGTTTCGGTAATACAGTAACAAGTTTGAAAAGGAAGTAAAAAGTCATGGTTTCCAAAAGCTAGTGTGTGAAACAAAATCATTTAGACATTTGAGACATCGCGTAGTCGTTATCCGTCTTTTCAAGTTAAACGAGCAGCATTTTCCCAATCCCGACGTTGATCAGGAAAAATCGATTTCCCAGGAACCCTTTGCTGACTCCACGTGCTACCGTCGACTTGCTTCCCATGAGTGTGCCGTGTCCCTGTGAGCTCGAACGTTCGCATTGAAGTCGCGTCGACGCATTGTCCTTTGACTACGAAAGCCTTTCTTGCTCTTGTTATCTTTCCTGATGTCATCTCTTTGTATTCGCATCTCAACTTCAACTTCTAATGCCCCTGTCCCGAGAGCGACTCCACCTTGAGCTGATTTACAGCGGACGGCGACCAGGGCTGTATCGAGAGCGTTTCTTTGGAAAAAAAAATTGCAGGTTTCCACGAGAAGAATGGCTCTCGATACAAACACAGAGCTATAAGAATAAGTATAGTCCGTTATAGCGATCGGTATGGATTCGCGCGGCAACGAGTATTGTGATTCGGTAATGCTTCGATAATAGTCGCCCCGAGACCACTCGGCTACGGGGGAAGAATCAATATTAACATCAGGAACGCATTACTCTCTGCGGACGCAGACGCGGCCGCCATTGGTAAACCAACAAATTTCAAAAGAATACGTATTAAAAAGCTTGTTTTCGCAAAATATTTGTTCGCCGCGCGTTGTAGTTTCGTTCGAATGGTTTCCGCTGGAAAATTGTTGTATCCGGACCACTTCTATTTGTTACGTTGATGGAAATAATTGAACGCTGGTACATGAGCTAATGATATAAAAAACACTTGAAAGCAAAGAAAGTGGTACGTCAATCGACGCGCGATCGTCGTTTGTATATGCGTCCGAACGCACGCCGGGGAAATAAAATTCGCTTGCCCTCGAATTGAAATGAAATAAAAATTGATTAACTCTTTCGACGGTTTGAGCACCTTGACATTTAACTAATTAGAAACATATATCGCATCCTTGCAGCGAAAGGTAAAAGGTGGGAAGATATGTTTCCCAAGAGAAGCAATAAACTGTTATTTATACGAGACTGAGAAACCTCATGCATAATAGAAATTTTTCAGCTTTCGCTTGCAGACGCGAGAGAGAATACAAATTTGTTTCTTCTTTTTACGATTTTACGGAGTTGGAAGTGTTGTGTGAAATTTTTCATATTTGGACAGCGGTGTTTCGAAAATATTTGGATTGCGTCGTATTCCCGCGATATGAACGAAACGTGCGACGAGCACGCGATAATAAAACGGAATAATGTGTCCGTGCTGCGATTGGGAAAGCCCGAGTAAATTAAAAATTGATTTCCCCTCGTAGTGCTTTTTGATGTTTCATTCGCCAGTCCACCTTCGTGTCTAACGTGTGCCACGTACATAAACGTGCGGCAATAACTCCCCGATTATTATGTCACCCACACGCATACGCACGCACACACGCTCTATAGACGAAATAATTAGTCCGACAGTATTGACGCATTAGTTTCGAATCACCGATTCAGCGGAGATGAGATTAATCTCGTGGCCTTTTACAGACAATTACGCGATTGCAAACCGTCCCGCAAGAATATTGTTTTTGTTGATGCCATCAAACGATTATATGTATACGTCGTCGTTGCAGGATGTAGACAGGAGCGAATGTTACGTAAAACACTGGACCAATAGATTAGCCACTCGAGAGTCGAAAATAGATCGTTGCGCATCTATAACAATGTTGAATAGGTGAGAGCTTTTCAGGTTAAGGTTAACGAGATTGTTCGACAAATCGTAATCCCATACTATATAATTTCGCATGTTTCTATTAGAAATTCCGATAATCGGCTTGTATCAATCGTCTTCCTCATTTGCTATGCCTCTGTCATCCCCGATGCTTTTGGTCGCGGCTGCTCACAAAATTGATATTACCACGAAAGCGCGGATAACGCGACAGCGAATCTTCGTGCTTCGATTGTATTATTCATAGCTAGACCGTGGATTTTATGCACTTATGACAAAAATGAATAGGCTCAATTACAAAACTAAATGTCATTAGAAGAACTTACAGATATTGCTACATTACTTCCAATCTATTATGAATATTAATTCTTTGCATTCCGCGTCATCGTGGATGTTATCTACTAGAACTTATGAAACTTTATATTATATGATATACGTTTGGAACAAAGTAAGATATTATAATAAGATTCGATTTATATGAATTTGTAGACATCGAGGAATATTTGCAGATCAACATTTTGTTTCTTATGATTTTATGCAGTATTATCAATTTTAAAGCATTCCCCAATACCCATTTCAGGCTGATTATTATACAATACTTTACAATAATAAGTGATTTGATGTCGTCTCCCATCTTGTATTCTTCTATCAGAAGAAACAATATAGTCCTTTTATTTCCTCCCACATTGCGAATAGTTTATATATTGTTCAATCTAGTGTTCATCGAATATATTCATAGACCTATTCTCTGTTCTCGAAAATCGATTCTCAACTAATCATTATATATCTTACATATATAATTAATTATAAATATATATTACATATTCTGATTTGTTTTCTTCAGAAAAACATTTCTTAAAAAGTTGCGCTGGAATAAGTTGATTCCCCATACTCGCTAATAAACTTTAATGTCTAGTGATATATTATAATAGAATCACGATGTCCCCTGAGAGGAGACAACGGAGTGCAAAGGGTTAAAAGAGGAAGGAAAGAAAAATTTATATTTATATCTCTTTGAATTAATTTATATAATATTAATTTTGCATAAAGACTCGTAGTCTATTTACGACTTATAAGAAACTATTATTTGGTAAATGTGAAACAGGAAGAAATATGAAACACAGCGTAATTAATTTAGCATTTCTCTGTAAATAACTTTGAAACAGTTTTAATGGTAATGGAGCTGCATTCTGTCGTATTCATTTTTCAAGAAAATATCAAATTTTGTATCGAAATAAACATCTACGAAATAACTCAAACGTCACGAAGTTGTAATTAGATAGAACAGGTTTCGTATCAGTTACAATTTTGAAAGCATTGTTAACTGATACCTTTCAATCCGTAAATCTGATACCTTTCACTCGATAATCAATCATTTCCGAATCGGACTGTACCATCGTGTTGCTCTCTGAATAAAAACTTTGAAATTCGTATTAATCAAACATCTCTTTGAATCTTGTTGAACTTGTTTCGATCACATTTGAATGCCTCCGGATATTATTTTGTTTAAATACATACTGAGTTGTAGCTTGGTGAACACCATTAGGGAACACGGTTATATTAGAATGCCCCAGAAGTTCCATCTTTCTTTTTGATGCGAAATCAATAGACGATATTTGTTGTTTAAGGTTGATTTATTATATTATATATGAACCGTTCTGCTCCATCACCTTCCATCTCTCAGGAAGTCTCATTATACCCTCTTTCCAAAACAGTTGACTTGCTGTCGCGTCACTAGTCATAAACGAATTTGTGTTTAAGAGAGGGAATGGCCAATTTGTGACATCTCGCCAGATACCATCGGTCATTCAGTAATTGTTTTCAGATGTGGCCTTACACCTTAATTTCGTGTCCAAACACTGACCATTTGGGAGCGAACCAATAGAAAAGCGGCTGCATCCACCGCTTCCACTAGGAAGGCATCCCCAAGAGATGGCGATTGCTTACTTCTTCATATTCTAAAATAACTCTGAAATCGCTTGTCCAGCAGTCCGGTCGTAAGGGCTGTGCTCCTATATCAGAGACGTGACTTCTATACATACATTACTCTGGAAGCGACTGTCCAGCAGTCAAATTGTAAGGGCTCTGCTCCTATAGTAAAGACGCAACTTTTATACATTCTCTTCCGCCCTCAAGTCATCTTTGCAATTGTTCAAATGCTAGTTCACCCCTAACTACATCCTCAATGTATTAAATTGCCACGAGGGTGACGTTATTCAATCGTCGCAATGTATAGCCGACACTGTTACGTACCACATAACACTTGCAAAATATTCATCGAGGTGCATTTTTATTTCGGATTTTTGCATTTATTAAGGAGAGAATTTTTTAACGAGAGAAACAAGTAATAATCGGATGGGGAGTTAGGAGGATCAGATAGAACGTCCCAATCAAACTGTAAGAGTTTCTGTCTTACGACCAACACGAGATCGCATGTTGCAATGAAAAACGACGCCTCGTCGATTCGCCAATTCTGCCTGTTTTTTGGCTATGGCGGTTTTCAATTTATCGAGTCGATTGCAATATTTTGCAGAATCGATCGCTCACCTTGTGGAAGGCATTCTTAATACACTACACTTTTCCAGTCCCACGAAATGCACAAAAGAATTTTCTTTGGATGAAATCCTTGGCTTCGCAACAGTTGATTTTCCTTAGACCAAGTGCGTTTTCGGTGTACATTTTCATATAAAATCCAAGTATTGTTTCCAGTGACAAGCATCTTTAAAAAAGGATTTTGTTCATGTCGCTGAAGAAGCAAATTGCACGTAGAGACGCGGTTCATTAGATCGGTTTCCATTAATTGGTTTGGAATCCAAATTTCATACCGATTCACATATCCCATATCGATTAAGCGATTATGTACTAATTAGTATGTATTGATTCCGATTATCTATTAATGGAAATGTTAGTGGCATCCCCTATCTCGTGCGCACTATATCGCGGATTTTCATCGAGCATATTCTCGAGGTCATACATAGCGTGGCGCGGAAAAGACTTATTATGGGGTACCCTAACATGAAGTTTCGTCTACAGAAACTCGCGCGACCAAATTAAGCGAATCTTCGCGCGTAAAAAGGTTTTCAATGTCGTCGGACTCTGCGTTAGACGTAGGTGCGTCCTAGCCCGGAATTAATTACTGCTATGAACCCATTTAACCGAGTATAATGAGCTTGCAAATAACTGAGTATAGTTAACGCAGACTCCACTACTTCGAATCTAACTAACGCAAATTAAACAGTTTAGACCTAACATCGCCTAACGGAAACTAAATAATTAAGTCTTCAAAGGACATCAGTCGTCTCGACGTTGCCACTTGTAATGAAACTCTGCAGCCTAATTTCTGTATCGTGCATGTTAACTTTGTTTCACGAAAAGGACAATGCAAGGTTTAATGAAAAGATAGAACCGTGTAAATTTTCACTGGAAATAACAGAATGCTGAAATAATCGTGGGAATTATGCGCTCGTCTAAAGATTGGATTTTCGGCGGTGATACGGAATCGTGTGAATACTGCTTTGAGCTATTAGAGCCCTTTCACCGGAGGATGTTTACGCTTATGTTTATGTTCATAACTCCTAGGACAGCAGACTGATGTCAACTGCAATGCAGCCACAACTGATTAACGTCCTCTTTAACAAGCTCGCAGTCCTCTGCATCATGTGCAATGCACATTTACAATAATAATCAAATAATGTTTCATTAAAATATATAAGAATTATTTTCCTACAGCAAAACATATTTAAATTGCAAAATAAAATCACGCGTTAGATTTTGACTAGAACAAATGATATATAAATTACAGATTTCTTAAAAGCATGTCAAAATTGAGTAGATCAAATACGAGACAGCAGGAACAGTCGGTGAATTTGAAGCAATTATTTTATTATTTCCAACTCGTGAAAATAATTAAAAAAAAAATGATTGATGCAAGTAATTTTTATTTTGTATAAAAAGGCACACTTTAAATGAAATGCCGAATTTAACTTCGAAACACTCATGTTTTTTTGAAAACGATGTTTTATAATACTTTATAATAATCGATACAAATGCAGATGAGTAAGTGCACGTTGCAGTCGGGAATTACCGTATAAAATGAGTTCACCGATTCGGCAGAAATACGGCACCGGTCAAAAAACCGCATCGTCTGAACCGGCTGTAAGTGATTGATCGATCCCACGGTACAAAGGAGTTCATTTTCAATAGGAGCATGCCCGAATTCGTGCATGTTCGAATTCGCGTTACCTTGGTACGGTCCCTATTCGCGAGATCAATCGATCGTTCGGACCCGGTATACACAGCGATCTGAATTGAGTAATTGACTGTCATTTGCTACAAAATCAGTTGCTGACGCTATTTATCGAACGTCTATTGCCTTCTAAACGTCTGTCAGTCGATCAGTTCTTCGATGAAATTAATGAAATTTAATTAAAATTGGGATCTCTGAACATCAGTATCAAATATCAACATAATAAACGTACCATTTTTCATTGAAAAAATGACTATAAGCTCCAGACAGAATTGGGCGATAAATGGTCCAATTAATGATTAACGAGCATAACTCATTAGTTACTATAATAAAACTAAAATATTATAAATTAGTTATAACAACGAACAAGTTTATAAATTAATGACAACAATGTTACAATAATTTAATATCACCATTATAAATAGTTATTACAATAATAACTGACACTTTAATCATTAATCAGACTATTTTCTGCCCAACTCTGCCTAGGGGTCAACCCGAGTCTTTTGATCCAGCATTCAATTCTGGATTTTACTCATAGAGTAGAGGACGTTAGAATAGAATCGTGTCTTACCTGCAGAACTTACGTCACCATAGTGGCACTGCAGAAAGAAGCGCTGACGGCTGTCTTTGTTTTACGACTGCCGAGCGTTTCGGCGACGCAACGCTTCTTCCGGCTTCATTTTCCCGTGGAAATTGGGTCGATGCACCAGCGACAGATGTCGGATAGGAACATGGTCGCAGTTCTATCCTTTTTAACGACTCCCCCGCGAATCTCCCGCTAACGACACGTGCCGGTTGACAGCTGCCTTAATAACAGGTCGGTCGTGCTCGGAGGAAAGCATCAAATCCGACTAGGGCGCTGCCGGTGTTCTCTGGTAAGCTCGCTGCCGGAAGTCTTATCGAAATAAGAATTTCCGGTCGACGGAAATCGAATAAATACCTGCGAAATTGTACCGACGACGCCGCGGCTTAATCAGCATCTGGTAACGTCGACGCAGCGAACTTAGATAGAAGTAAATCCGCTTCGATCGACAGTCGACTCCTCGATCCTTTTCAGAAGGTCGCTGAAATTGATAAAATTGTTGCAGCTTCCACGACGCATCGATAAAGTTTCATGCTCATGGGAACGCGATATTTAAAGAGGATTATTGTGGAAAATTACTTCTAGGGAAACATTCGAGACAACATTACGAATCCGTCTGATGTATACTTAAGTTTTAAGAGAGACGAAGGAGAGGGTTATTAAAATTTGTCCGACGGCGAAGCCTCTTTAACCCTTTGCACTCGAAGCGATTTTGTCTGTAATTCTGGAATAATTACCCCAGCTTACAGTATTTAGAACTTATATAACAAAGTGCATCTTATGCATACGAAACTGATTTTTGTGACTCGTGCCGACAGTTTCACTCTAAATACTGTTTTAAATCTAAACTTTGTTAGCATAAAGATTATTCTGAAACGTGATAGAACAATATTAGTGATGCCCCGGGTCATCACTCGAGTGCAAGGGATTAATAGTCTAGCTAGCAGTTTCGAGATTTCGCTTCGGCATCGTAAATCTTGAACTGGCTGGATGGAATGTATGTGAAGTTGTATACGAAGGGTTTTATCGAGCAGATCCCAGAATTATGGGGAAACAGAGAGGTAATTTATTAAATAACCGGAGCAATCACTTGCAGAGATTGGCCTCCGCGATTGTTCTACTGTACCAGGTACATGTATAAGATGACTCGTGAATGAATTTTCTACAGCTTCAGAGTGCATTCACGATTATTCAATGCACTCGACATTGCACGATTGCTTAATAGAGCTGCGTAGGATGTCCTGTAATTGATAGCACAATTAAGGACAAGATTTTACTATTGTGTTTAACTCTGTAATATTTCCCGCAATCATGGCGCCATAAATGCATCATTGAATAACAATAATTATCACAACGTGGTGATAAATCTTTACTAGATTTTTAATATTTTTAAAGGACACTATGAAACACGGTTAATTTAAGATCCTGGTAAGTATTCCATCAAGTTGAAATCGGCTTTTATGAATATTACGTGATGCACATCCACTAAATCTTTAAAGCCGATTATCTCTAAAATTTCTATTGAGAACTGATGTTTCAATTTCCACCGTGTGTGTGCGCGTATGTGAGGAACACCTACGCCTCGTTCCTGTAAAATTTGGTTCCTTTATTCGCATAAATCAAAGCGTTCTAATAAATCGATTTCGATCGAAGCTATCGAAACAAGTATCCAATTGCCAACAATTCCTTACAAGCAAATATTTCTTTATCCAACTTTTATTTTTAAAATTCATTTTCTACGATTATCACAGCTAATCGGATTAGCCAAGGAAGCGAATGTCCAGATGGTTAATTAGAAAATTGATTTGGAACGCAGCTACGAATTATTGAACAGTCGATAAATTAAAGATTCTTATTTGAGAATTCAGCCCGCGCGAAAAGGAGTCAGCCGAAAAGCTATCGATTGGGTCGATCGAAAGACAGTGTAAAAAATTGCAGGATCCGGGGATGGCCGCGTCCGGCCGATCCAAGGGAAGTCGCCAGATCGTTGGGCAACGATGTCCTATTTCTCACCACCCTTTTCCCTTGCACAGCTTGGATCTCCGAACGGTAATTCGAAACGACTTCGCACGGGCACGGATCCCAGCATTCGGACCACGTTCCCGCCCCCACGTGACCGTAATACTAATTCCGTAGTGGGCGCGACGGTGTCCCCCTTTCTCGCCAGGCTGCCGTTCCCGCGATTAAAATCATTTTTCGTTAAGAACGTCGGCTCACGCGGAAAATCTGTTAAGATGTAAAATGAAATTTCCAGAGAGACGCCGCCCCCCCCCCCCCCCTGCCAGAAACGTTATCTCTGGCGCGCGCAGGACCTCGAAAATGAAAGCGACTATCGTGATCCTTCGAGCAAGAATCCTTGCATAACTTCCCGTTGCTAGGCAGCGTTGGTTGAAACTAGGATTTGTGCAAGAGGCTGAATTCTATCAAACATCTACTTTGGAATTAGTTCGTTGCACCCTCTTGCATTTCTTGGATTATAGCCCATGTCGATAAATGCACAGGATTATGAATGAAATATCAGTGGCCAAATTCGAGTGTGAGACGAAAATGGACAGGACGTAGAAAAGGATCATTTGTGCAATTATTTCTGAAGAGGGTGTGAGGGTTGGAATTATATAGAAGATGGACGAATGATATACCGCCGTGAATTTCTAAATAATAGAAACTAGCAATAATAACCTTTTAATCTTGATTTGTGTTATCAAATGTTACTATTGATTTTTTTATTCTTATCTTTATTCTATTATTATTATTACTACTATTATTATTAAATCGAATGCTTTTAGAATATAGAAAGGGTATCTCTGATTTATTCCTTGCTAGATAAATAAATAAATGATCTTGTATAGATGGATTCGTTTGGAACATTTATTTCTTAAAACATTTAATTTATTATCTACAGAAAATAGGAAACTAACAGAATAAAAAACAGAAGCGAGTATTAGGTTACAGGGTTGGAAATAGTAAAAGCTCCACGAACGCTGTTTTTAAAGCGTGAAAAGAAATCAAAAGTCCTAAAGAGAAAAGAGTTTATAATATTCCAATGTCATTTGTTTGAAATTGTGTAGAAGTTTCTTTACCGCGGGATACTCGCGGTATGATAATGCAGTCGGGGATTAAAATGGTTGAGTAATGAATAGAAAGAGGGGGCTGGTTATGCATTCGAGAGCGTGCGGCGTTGATTGAGAGAATCCGGTATACCGTGGCGCGCCGCTGGAAAAAACAGGCCAATTTTCTAAACAGTAAAAAGTCGTTTCGCGTTCTTCTCTACTTTTATGCGTATTGACATATCCACCGTGTGATTGCAGTAATTTTATCTCGAGTTTGATGGTCGCTCGGTAATTCATTGCGTCGTTTATGGATCAGATAAAACAGTATGTGCTTCAATCGTAAAATCGTAGTAGGAAATGAAAACACGTAGCTCTATAAGAGTAACAAGTATCATTCCGTAGACACTGTTTCGATTTTTATAGCGCCGATTAATAATATATTATTTTTGGTTAAACTTGCTCGCCGAACTAGATCAATTCGATTCGGTATTTTGCGAATGTATAAAACGGCGTCGATAGACGCTGTTTCCAATGAATCAATAAAATCCCGTCGTCCCAGGTAGTTTAAAAATGTATCTTTTTTATCTTTACTCGAATGGCGCTTCCTCTAGACATTTAATTATATTCGCCCAATTTAAAATTCCGAGTCCGAACGATTTCCTGTCAGTCCGCAGTTCAAACTCGAAAGTTCAGTTGTCAAATGTAATTTTATTCGGAGAACATGGCAGCCGGTTAAATTTGGAACCATTACATTGAACCGAAGACAATTTGTGTTCTCGTTCTCCACGATTCTGTCAGTGCGTTATATTTTGTAATTAACATCCGTCCAGTTCTCATTCTTCGTTACGGCTGGACTTAGTAATTGCCTTTTCATTTAACTGCCTCTCATTATTATTCGTGAAACCGAACCAATATTTTCTACTGTTCAAGAAGTTATGCAGACTTCGTTTTATTAATTTAAAAGTTTTCTTAATCTACCATTAACAAAAATAGT
Source organism: Augochlora pura (assembly GCF_028453695.1). Classification (NCBI taxonomy): domain Eukaryota; kingdom Metazoa; phylum Arthropoda; class Insecta; order Hymenoptera; family Halictidae; genus Augochlora; species Augochlora pura. The sequence continues at coordinate 16,197,667 of NC_135781.1, forward strand.
TACTTAAGAAATACATAAATTATATAGTACAGTCGTAATATTTATTAAATTCACGTATTACTATTCAGCCTATGAAGTCACTCCGTGTATCGTTATAAAAATTTATATACTTGATCTAACAAATATTTTCGTTAATAATGCAATAGTTTAAAGCATGCCAGTTTTTTTAAAAAGTCACTATTCAAGTGGTACTCCAGATATCGACACGAAACAATCTGCGTTGTACGCATAAAAAATGAGTGTTTAATGAAAAAGTTGCATCACGTTACATTGCACTTTTGAGATTGTTACAAACAATATTTCTAATTTTCAAACTTGAAAATAGCACAAGGGCGAAAGACGGGTCGATTCGAAAATGCTTCTGCAACAGGGCTCTTTTCATTACAACGTAGATACAACTTGTAATAGAATTTATTTTTGATATTCCATAGTACTCGTTCCAGCAATCTTATTCCCAGCTTTGGTCGAAATCAGCTGTCACGTGTTGCAGGTAGATTCGCAGGAATAAAGACAGAACTTAGCCCACAATAGCGAGCAGAATTTCTGCTGGAACCCTCGGCTTACGGCCGCACAAAAGCATCGTCCGCACATGTTATTTCGATGTCCCGTCGCCGCGTACCGCAATAAATAAGCGACGAACGCGGGCTGGCACGCGGTACGCATCATCTTTTGTCATTCCGCGCGACACGGGCACGGAAGAAAAGTTATACGCGTCAAATCCCGGTGAAAATCAGTCGGTCTCTCTCTCTCTCTCTCTCTCCGGACGACGGCATTGAATCTCCCCAGCCATTTCGTTTCGTCCGACTGCAGCGCGACGTCGATTTATCGGATCGGATCCGTCATCGCGGAAGATGCTTTCCCAGGCTCCACGTGGCGACCGTCGTTTTCCAGGGGTCAGAATCCTCGATACAACCACGTGGACACCGGCAAATCAAATTCCCGGCGAACGCCCTTTGGGACGGACGCGAGACGTTCGCGACTCGGAGATGAAATGAAATCGTCGAGCGAGGGATTAGTCTACGGATTCCTTTTCCTCCGATCGAAGGTCCGGGGTCGCCGAGTGTCCTTTCATGTTCCCCGCTTATCTCCGGCTCGACACGGGTTCACGAGTCTGCCGGATTTTTGTAAATGCCGGCAGATCCGCCCGGGAATTTGTCTTCGCGACGAAAATCATCCCTCTCGATGGTACGCGCCGCCGATACCGGATAATTGGAACGAGGTGCTCGACGCCGGAACGGTTCTTCCCCGCTTTGAGCCTTCGAATTCCTACGTTAGTTTCAAATTCATTATAAATCGGTGTTAAGGGCTGTTCTGCTCGGCTTACCGTACCGAGGATTCTCTCTTCTTTGTCGGGAGACTATTTTTATTTCGTACGCCGCTCGAGGGCCTTTCATTGATGCCATCGATCACCGAAAAAATTTGGTGGCGACCCAGTTGCCAGAACTATTTTCGGTTGTCGCGCAAGATAAAGCGTTGGTTTTTTGGTCGATTGTTCCGTTTGCTGCACAAAACATTTATCTATGTTAGCTAGGTGAAAAAATACGTTTCCTCTGTGCAAATGCATTGTTTGAAACCAATAGCATGGATTCTACACGGTAGAATAAACGGTTTTACATTCTTTTGGTGTAAGAGAAATCACAGTGATGCAGAATTTAAAAAAAATAGCGATAATAATAATAATACACTTTGAGCATTTATAATAAAAAAATAATGTTTATTCATGTCAATGAGAAAAATATTCTGTTACACAGCGTGCAGTACAGAATGAAATATAAAAAAATAAAGAAATAAATAAAAAAGAAGAAAGAAGTAATGTAATATGAAATATTGTAACCATAATTTCCATGTTGCAATAACCACAAAGCTGTTAAATCATGCAGAAAAAATATTGGAAAAATTTGCAGCTTCGCAAAAAACGTTTAGAAATAAGAAAAAATTACTTTAGGCAATGATATTTATAAAAATTCTAAAATGTAATATTTATATTATAATAATGCAGTTTAGTTCCACTCCGAATCCACCGAGATCATTGCCAAGGCAGTAGAAAATCATCCAACCCCAAACTCATTAAAATTCGTTCCTAAATGGTACGTCTGCAAAAATCTCTACAGATTAATGGTTACACTGGAAGTAGACGTGAAAGAAACACTAGGGAACGTTACACGTGCTGGTTTCGCAAGTTCACGCGTTACCGGACTGTGATGATCCGCGGCTTTTAAAACCACGCGGAATGCTGTTGGTTTTTAAAAAAACCGCGCAGAAAAATCTGTGCAACTTCCACGCTGCAACTCGACACGTGTGAAAAAACACGTCTCGTTCCGTATCGTTATAACGCCGTCTAAAACAGATATATTAAAATTCAGGGCATTTCTCGTGTTGGTAACACTTAAATTTATTGCCACGTTACTGCGGCGCGTAATAATCCGGCCCGCCAGGCAAATGAGGGAAAACCGTAAGGCGCGAACGGATCCATAATCGGCTCCAGGGCGCGATTTCGCCGTGGAAAGTTCAAATTGCATCCGCGGAGGAAAAATCACTGACGGATACAGTGTACTTACCGTGCAATTTCCAACATCGATCAGAACACTGGGGTAATACGCGAGATCGCATTGTCACGTCGACTACGGTTTTCTTGCGCGGGCGAAAAAAAATGCTCGTTCGTGGAAATGGCTCAACCCGCGACCCGGCATAATGACGGCGGAGTCGTAAGTTCGCGTGACCAACGGTTGTAAAAATCCGCCGGGGACGACGTGAACACAATTGTAAACGGGTGACGTGCCCCTCATCGACGTGGCGCCGGAATAAAAATAAACCGCGCGTTTCTGGGCCACTAGTGCACAAAATTAACCTGGGAAATAAAAAGCGCACACTACCACTAGCCCGAAACTATTCCATTTTCGGCGAATTTTATTCGATCCGCGGGAGACACCGCGCCGATGTTGCTTCAAATTCAATTTTCAAAGCAAACACAGCTTTTACGTAGCTATTTTTTCAGGAAGTTTGTTCACCCAAGTTTTCAAGATATCGCAGACAGTATTGCGTAACTTTAATTCTCTTTGGACAACGTGTATCGGAAACAGGACGCGATTAAAACGATTACAATAAAATATGCATTGCTCGAAAAACAATGCAAAAATTGATTCCGTTCGCAAATAACATTTGTGAAATCTGTCAAATAAATTAATAAATTGAATAAGCTTCTACCGTGTTGCAAGCTGATTAAATCCTCAGCGTGAAGAAAATTCTTTGAATTTAACTCTTTTAATTTATTTGAGTCAATGCTTTATATCGCATAAACTTTGCGTGAATGCCATACGATATCGTTTGTTATATGTCGCTATAATTACTGATTGATAAATTCTCGAATTATCCGGTTCCATCGCACAGAATTTCAGTACCCGTGAATACAACGGGCGAGTTAAACCACGCTTCGATTTGGAATCACCGCTCACGTTTCCCAACAAAAGAACGAAAGGACAGTTCGGCTCGATTAATTCCACCACTCAAAGCGAACATTCCACCCACATTCGTAAACCGATTCCGACGTTTCATCGCGGTGCGTGATGAAATCCACAGACATAAATGTCTTGCTTTGTCGTCTGCCTCCTCGAGCGCGGGTTTGCAACAGATCAGGATTTTGTTAGATCCCGTTGGAAAATTGTTTCAACGACCGATGGATTACGCTGCCAAGTGGACAATAAACGAGCCGCGGGCGTCGTACCCGTTGGATGGAGGTGAATGAGCGAAAATATCAGGATGATATGATGGTCCGATACGAGAAGCAATCTTCGTTCGCGCTTATATGCTTCTGATTGTAAACAAGAGAAATTGTGAGAGAAATACCCAGGACGAGTTGAATCTACGCTTTGAAGCAGTCTGCATCAGAGGTTTTAAAATAACTATGCGCAATTATTTAACTGGAACTTATTGTTTCGAATTTCAAATTTTTCGTTTAGAATTTTCTATAAATCTTTATTTTTATTTCTATTAAATCTAAAATATTGAATTTGTTTCCCAGCCTTTTAATTTGATTTTATTGCGGTTTATCTTTAAAAGCAGAATTTGTATCTTGTTTCAGACATCTGTGTCACTACAAACGAGTAAAAATTAAAACTGCTTTAAAGTTTCAAAACTTGCATCGGTTCCAACTTTTGTAAAATGCATTTTGAACTAGAATCGTGATGGAATCAGTTGAAACAAATTTTATTTATTCAAAAACGCTTAAAAACCATCAACGCGTTCAAAAAATTGTTTGAGCCGAATGTTCCTGTATTATGCGCAGTTCGGTGCCCTTGCACACGTATAGAAAGCGTATCCGAACTTGTTTCACCGGAATAAATTATTGAACACGCCGGGTATTTCTGTTCCACTAGTTTGCATTTCCCGTATTCGTGCGAATATACGCGGAGCTCGTGGAACAGTGAAAATTTCAATATTGCTTCTTGAATAGGGATTTTCTTGGTTCGACGCCCGTTGAATGCTGATCTGTTCTGTGCGAAGTATTTCTTCTCGAGAGTGCGCGTTTATCGAAGGGAACGACCGAAATTTGAACTATACTTTTACCCGGTATTTAATACGTGCTTGCTATAGGAATAATTTCTTCTTACCAAGCGTTACCTTTCTATTCTCAGAAACAAAAAAATCGATGCTCGACATACATGTGAATTCCATTAACTGATTTTGCGACCTCGCTAACTGCATATCCGTGTACTTAGCACGTTGAATGCAAGGTCGATGTGTCTCGAGGAAAGAGTGCTCTCGAGTGACGGAGCAGCCTATACGTGTATATCGGAGCTTTAACCGTTATGTTAATAAATTAAGAATTCAAGCACGATATATATGGCTCTACCACCGTTTTAAAATGCTCGGAAACGAGAATTATATATTAATTACACATAATAAAAAAATCTAAATAAATTCAATCTTGTCATTTTGGTAGGACAATATACATTACTTGCTTTCAATACTTAACACTAAACCTATCGAATAACATTAATAACTGATGCTTTAACAAAGGGTGGGAAGATCGAATTCATTCAAGTTTTGTAAAGTTTTGATAACAAAGCTTGCTGCAATAATTCGAGCATTTTCTACGAGAGAGCTTCGCACGTTTGTAGAATTATAAAATAAGAAAGCAATTATTTTGACCGTGGTAAGTTCAGTGTTAATACAGAGTTCGTGCTAATACAGTTTACAGGTATCCCGCATGCACGTACATTTCAGTACGTGTTCAAAGTCACGAGCTGCTCTAGCTAGTTCAACTCGAAACAATGATCTCGTGCTGAAAGTAATTGTCGGGAACAATAAGTTCGAGTTGGGGCCGTTCGAACGGCTGGATTCTTCAGCTGCAGTTCGAACGGCGCCGCGTCGTAACAGAGATATCGATTTCAGGACGAAAGTTGCGCGATTAACGGGGAATGTTGTCGCGACGGCGATGCGCTGGCCGTGCAAAGTCGAGAACTTCGTTGACCCAAATAACACCGCGATAATAAGGGTGCTCACCTAGACGAACTTGAGCCTTGACTGCCACGTGACGCTTCTAATATTAGCCAGATGCATACGAGATTCGTCGATTTATCCCGCGGCTCGAAATTTTCCGTCCCAGTATTTATCCGACACAGCGGTGGCTACTGTTGCCCGGTGTCGCGTTGGATCCATTAAGCTGCGACCTATCCGATGATCATGCTTTTACTTTGCGGAAACAGGCGCCGTTCTGGTAATGACTTTTAGATAGACGCAAACAAGTTTGAAAGTTCGGTAATGCGGCAGTCGGCGAGACTTAGCGTTGCGCGGTTATTATAAATTATGGTTTGCGGTGTAGGTATCGTGCAAAGCGAATGAACTGGGTGTACCAGTTGGTAATCCATTAATGTTTGCGCGGAACTAATTATTTATTCGAAAAGTCGAAGCTGTTTCTACGTCTGGTCCCTCCGCTATATATTTCCTGTGGAAAGTGCCGACAAAGAGTTCTGAATTTCAATTGTATTACCCGCATTGTGTGATTTATGATAATATTAGTCTTCTCCCAACTACGATTTAGACTGCAGATTCATCGCAAAGGAAAGTTACAGCTCCACATTTATCGAATAAGATGTACTAAATTCGTTTGTCAGAAAATGAACAAAATAGAAGAATATAAAAATTGATTAGCACCTGAAACAATGTATAGCAATCGATAATTCCACAGTAATCAATTACAGTAGCCTAGTGAAATTTGAATCAGTAGACAAGTTAAAGTATTATTTAACCTCTTCAGGCATACTGCCATGTATGTGTACGTTTAGTTTTCTTGAAATTATGATTGTTCTAAGTGTAAAGACAATGAGAATCAGTCGAAGAACTATTTAGTACAGAATCCCTCAGCATTTCATCGAATGAAATGTAATGGATAATAAATAAAAAAGAAACAATTAAATAGATTGTTCTCTACTATCAAAATTCATCCCTGAAGAGGTTAAGCACTTAAGAAGAAACATTTTTATTTGGTTCCAATCTCTAGTAATTGACAGAGAAAGCTGTTTAATTCGAAATTTGCTGATCAGGGATGCTGTCAGTGATATTTTGGAAACTGCTTATGCAATCCAGACTAGTAATTAATGCATCCGAAATTCGACAGTTCGATCATCCCTCAACCAGATCGCGTTTTCTCAAAATATTCGGCTCACTGTTAACAAAGCATCATGTGTTTATCTATACTATATCTTTTATAGTCCCTGCGCATAGTCAGGAGGTTGGTTGACCCAAATACAAGAACGATAATAAGGGAGCTCGCCCATCCAAGCCTGAGCTCCGCCGCCACAAGACTACGCTGTCTTTAATCCTTTTAGATGCTTAGTATTCCCGTGATCCTCGCCGGACCATTTTTCTTCATTCCTGGCCCAATCCTTGCCATTTGTCTCGTCGTAGATCGCGTTCTCAGTGTTCCGTGCTTATCCTTGGGTTATTCTCGTTAGCAGCTCCAATTTCGTACACTCGAACAATAAACCGTAATGATACGGTAATTAGAAGCAACTAGAACTAATATTTACCCTCCTCGAAGAAATTATTTACACGTCTGCCCGACAAGAATTACCTTACTACCTTTGTCGCCTTAGCGGTATCGCTATATTAACGCGCGTCCACAGTTCCGTGAATTATTCGCGATATACGTTTACAATCGATGTCGAATACTGTTTATTTTAAACAACGAGTAAAACCGTTGCAGATCGATTAAATGAATATTTAAACTGTACAGTACACCAAAACCGTTTTCCTTCTTCTCTTCTTTGCCAAGAGACGTTGTAAAATTTATTAACTTACGAAGCATGCTGCATGTACATTAAACTTTATGGTAGCTTAGTGTTATCTCGTAGAAAATCCACAATAATTGTAATTGTAAAGATGGATGTATGTTAGCAAAGTAAGTCATGAAGTATGTAAAGAGTATGTTAAGAGACAAATTAGGTTCCTACGGTCAGAGATTCTATGCGCATAGTTCCCAGAATGATGAAATATCTGTTAGAAAACCATAAACCGCGGAGTTCACGGGACACTAATGAATAAACTTTATGATACAGTAGTGGAACTTGCTAAATATATTCTGCTGCACTACTCTAAGCAATTCTAAATCTGGGACAAGTCTCGAACTAAGTAAAGCCAAGAGGCAGTTCCTCTTGAATTGCTACATATTTTACTGAGCATTTTGTAACAATTAAACTATCACTGTCACTCATTAATTCAATTTTTAAGTCCTTTGAAAAATTGCTTTAAAACTGTACAACAAATGACATTTTTAATTGCTACAAACGCTACAGTGCAATTAATTTTATCGTGACATCAACTTCTAAGCTTCTTAAGACGAGATAAATTACTATTCTTAATCATCCCTACTGTTTCATACTAAAAACACGTTGCAAGTGGAAGCTATAATTTAACCAGGTACTGTTACCGAAATGTAAAATACCTCTGCCATAGCAATATTTTTCAGTAATAATTCAATAATAATTAGAAATCAGTATTATTTTATTGGTGATATTATGTTAGCAAATACTGAAACTGATATACTGTAACACAAATGTTATGACTCAGAAATCAGAATAATTATCAGCATGTTTATGATTATTAAACTGAAGATTTTAAGAAGATTAGGTATTTATTTATTTTCTTAGTCATTCTAATGATTTGACAGTATCGCAAAAATATTCCATTTGTATACATATTTTTTCTATTTCGCATTTGATCTACTCATTTTTCTCATAATTACATAGAATCCGTAGTTTAATGATAATAGCAATGTTTGTAGATAGAAAAGAATGAGATATTTCAATTGACAAACATACAAGAAAAATATTGATATTTATATAAAAATATATTGAAATATTTATATTAGGGTATTATAACATTAAATTAATTTTTTTATAAAATGAATAATGCTTATTACTTAAAATCAATCACCAAAAGAAAACCCCAAAAATACCAGTATTTATCTCGTTTTCCAAAATAGGTTTCGCCGTTCATACATTTCGGTACAGCCATATTCCAGCAATAGCAGTATCAGAATCATATTTGTCTCGGAATAGAACAACCCCTTGCCATCAAACGAAATCTCGAAGGCGCCGTGCGATTTTTCAGCTATTCAGCACGTTTTCCCGCAAATTTCTTTCTGCTTATATTCCTCCGCTGTATTCGCACGGCTGCTTTTTCCGAGAAGAATGATAGACAGTGGAATCGAATAAAAATCGCCGAAACGAAATTCGTAAGGTGCGCGGGGTTCGCGTAGACGGAGACTGCATCAGTGAAATCCAGTCGAATCGATCGAATCTTAACGATGCGCGACGCGCAGCCGGGAATATCGACAAAAATACGATGACGAACTAATTAACGTAGGGGGTGAACGTACTCGAGCGCGACGCTCCCGAACACTTCCCAGATTCCACGCAGCTATTTCCGTGGCCGCGGAGCCGGCGTCGATGACACCGATAATTGCTCTGTGTCCTACATCGTAGGAAATACCTGTCCCGCTCGTCCTGTACCCTTATTTAATATGGAGCTAACGGTATTTCAGAGATTGGTCGCCGAACTCAACAAAGAGCAGGAGGCCATGATGGCCAACAAGCTCTCCATGAAGGGTGAGGCCGTTGCACCGTGGGTCGGCGCACCGAACGAGGACGTGCTGCGAGAAGAATGCTTATCTCTCTCGACGGTGAGTAATTCCATTCCGACCTTCCTCTTCTCTGCTATCTCTGTCCGTCCTCCGCTCTTTGTATCTCTTCACGGTACGAAAGTTTGACGCGCTTTGAATTATTGTCTCTTCGTAGTCGGTGCGTTACTTAAATTCAGATTAAGTTTTTCACAGTTCGAGTTCAGGCTCCTTGAATGACGTTTGCAGGCTAAAGTTGATAAAATCGTACCGTTTTGTCTCCGCGTTCTCTTCAGATGATATTTAATTTCGAAAGAATGATAAAATGATGCGAGTTCTCATTCGGCGAGGACAAACGTCTTTCAACTTGGATTATAGGTGGTTGAAATTCTGTAACAGCTATAAAAGTTATCGTTGTAAAAACTTTTATTTGCCTTTGTACTTTTAATTTATATGTTCTTCTTGACACGTTCTGCTATGAAAGAAGAAGCTTTGCAATTTCTTTAACTTTCACCGTAGCAGTACGATTTCAGCTGCGTTGATCATTACATTGATATTTAACGTTTTCCAATCTGTATTGCAATGTTTATATATTGTCTATGATAGAGGAGGAATCTATTTTAATTTAAAAGACGTTTCATATCTCCATAACGTCGCGATACTATAGATAGAATCAATAAATAAATTCTTAAAGCGAGCCAAAGGAATTTCAAAATCATGACTGTCCTATTAAATTCATGCAAAAATTAATACTAAAGCAGTAATTATGCTTAAAATAGAGTTTAAATAAGAGCTATTAATTTCAATAGTATGTAAAGTCTATTTTATATTAACAGTCATGAATCATTTCAAATTTTATATTTTGTTAATCCACCACCAAGGTCAAAGTAAACTAAAACCCACCGAAAACGTAGACAACTCGTTGCGGTTCTAAATGATCTTGTTAAATAATTACAGCTGAACCGTGTTTCCCCGTTGGCTCCTCGTAATACAATATTTTCCACTTTCGTTAATTACAAGACCGGGTTCCATATTTGGAACCACGGGCGTAAATGCACGGCTCAGCGACTTGTTTCGCGAATCCTCGGCAAAAAAAGCGGAGCCGAGTTGCAATTGGATTTGCTCGCACAATAGAACAGTGTGTGGAGAACAACGCAACGTGCCCGTCGTATCTCAAAGGACCGGTAGCCGCGATACAATTTACGGGACGCGACGTTTACTCTCGTCATTAACGCGGGCACGATGAACCGTCTGAAGACGTTCTCCCGTCTTTTCCTCTCGCGGCGAAGAAACGCTCGCCGGACGGGGTAGATCCCGCCGTTCCATTTATCGCAGCACAGTTTGTTCATCTTTTATGCACCGTGTTTACCGAGCACGCGTAAACCGATTTTATTGTGCTGATAATCGCTCTTTTATCGCATTGTTCCTACGGGAACGTTCCGGCTAGAATTTATTGAATAAATACAATTGTTTTATTCATGAAAAATGTAAATAAAAAGAATCGCGTTTCGTAAACCGGTCTATAAACCGTGGATTATTCTCTTTCCGGCCGAATACGAACGAACAAATTCTGTCCGCGGTGAACAGAAAGTATTGTTCGTTCAGCCAAACGGTGAAATTGAATGAGCGCAACGAGATAATAATTTTATTTTCTTTGGCATTCGTTAATAATTAATTTTCCGTCGACGTAAACATAACATACTCGCAAAGCGAAGAAGTAATTTAACGAAAATTATAATAAACGAGACTGAATTCGAACGTTCCGTGATTTTGTTTTTAAATGCCAGTGGAAGTAAAGAATTGTTGAAACGAAGTTTTGAAAGACCGTTGAATCTAGTCGTTTACTAGAAATAATCTTGGCAATGAGAGGGAAAAGTTTGGACAGTTCTCTCGTGTTAGATCGAGCGTCGACTTTTATCAGCCGGGGTAGTTTCCTGACAGCGGTCAGTTTCGTGACCGGCCAATGACTGCCGGTGAACCATGCGTCGGTGTTCGGAACTCCACGACGACGGAAGTTGACGGAGTTGAATGCATAATTCACGGGAACATTGTTTCCAGGACAAAAGTAACTTCTTGAGGCCCCCGCCCGAGGGTGTCGATTTCGCATGGGACTTCGAAGGTGTACTCGCGATGGCACAGGCCACCCTTGCTCTCGATCCGAATTTGGAAAATATGAGGTACCAGCTGGTGCCAAAAGAGTAAGTACCTTTCTGCCAATTATGTTATCTAGCTCTAAATCAGCGCGATCTTCTTAATAATGTTATCGTTCCGCATTAAATCCTCTCGACGCGACCACAACTTTGATGAAATCAAATTCTTATTAAAAAGTTCGCATTACGGACAATAAATATTAATGTTACATTTAAAAAATACTAAATTATTAAAACGTATTAACATTCATATACATATTAGAATTTTCATACATATTATTATTAAAATACGAACTATTAGCTAGAAAAATATATAGTTACATCTGCAGATTTTATACATTTTTGAAAGAATTAACTACATTAATATTTCAATATTTTTCACTGATTCTTTTAAGATAGTACAGCAAAATTATTAAAATACATATATCTATATCTAGACCGCAAATTTTAACCGACAGAAATAAGTAGGTATTGTCTAAAACCTTTTAAAATTATTTTGTGATTCATACACAAAATTTGCATTTTGCAAAAATATCCGCAGTTTTTGTAACAAGGAGAATATTATCTTACAGAATCAAGCATAACACAACAAGCCCGCGCATATTTAAAACGCTGATTTGAATATAGTAGGTCCTTTCATAAGTTCGTGCGGTTTCTTTAAATATTTATTACAAATAAATGAACAATGTATTTGAACGAATGAGTAAACAATCGCTCAACAGAAGAAAAAATCTATCGAATAGTGGCTAAAATCTATCGAATCTATCGAATAAACAGGATTTTAAGCGATTATTATACGGAAAATGAAAACCGCACGAACTTATGGACCGATCCAATATTTTTCCAATAAGCTCTAGCTATTTAATCAACTCGAAACGAAACGCTTATATCGATTTATGCGGAACGAAACTTTGTCTGTCGTAATTAGATGCGGCGAAAATTGAACGCCGGCCACAAACTAACTTGGGTTGTGATAATAGTCAAAGTGTAAGGGGCAGGACAATTATCCTGATAACCAAATGATCCGGAACCAACGAGAAGTCGATCTCTATCCAGTTCTAGATCAGAGCGAGAAAACTCGGCTCCGTGCGTCTGCGAATCAATTAATTACCGGTCTAAATTAAATCGGTCTGCTTTGGTGGCTGGCGTTAATTGGCAATTTCCAAACCGGTGTCTAATTACGGTAAATCGTAAACTCGCGACGCGGGTGGACGGGCGCGCTTGCGCGGCCGCGCGCACCGGTATCGGGCTTCGCCGTGTTTCACGCCTCAATTAATTTACCTGTCGCGCAGAATATCAGAAGAGAACTTCTGGCGTAACTACTTCTACCGAGTATCCGTACTGCGCCAGAGCCACGAGCTGAACACGATGGCCCAAGCAGAAAACAGCGGGAACCTGGCTGGATCCGTGAATCAACCTGAAGGTAAAGTTTCCACTCGTACCGACCGCAATTTCCCACGCTTAGACGGTATTATCCGCACGATGCATTCATCCGATGCATAATCGAGCCCCGTGGTCGACTCTTTCGCAAATCGCGCGCTCGATTCTATTTTTCTTTTTCTCGACTTCCAAGACGTTCGACATCTTGGACGAGATTGGAAGTTCTTCCGGCTTTCGTCCGTTGACGCGGAAATGAAAATGAGGAACTGGAATTTTATACTCAGAGGAATGTACATTCAATATTTAGATTGCTTTTTGTTGTTACTTCTATCTGATTGTTACTTGTTAACATTATATCTACCGAGTGTGTTGGATTCCGAGTTGATAAACTGAATAAAACACGTTTTATGCAAATTTTTCGAGTTTTATTTAACTATCGGCGGTATAAGTGCGCCTCGTACTCGCGATTGTTCGGTCTAAATATAAGAAACAGGTCTGACTGATAGAGTTCTTACCGACAAAACGAGATAAGTTGGAGTTAGAGATAGATGAGTTGGTATCTAACATGAGTTGCCTTAGAAGAATTACAAGTCTGAATTTATTTAAATGTATTACTGTTTTTAAAAATGATGATTTTTAGTTAACATGATGTAATCATCTTTTACGAAAAAGACTGTTTATAATTTCAGTAATTTTAACACAATAGACTCAGCGTTAATCCTAAACTTTTGCCTGTATATTTCCTTCGTTTTATAAATCGAAGAGAAACGGAATTTTCGTTTGGAAATTTAAAATTCCAAAGTCATTTCCATTTTAATTAATATGGAGATACAGTCTGCTGATAAATTGTATGCATTAATACATATTGTTAACGAGACTAGCTCACATGAAACTTCTGCATTCTTTAATCTCTTAACAAGCGAAAATTTACGGCGATATCTTTTTTTACGAAGAAACTAAACGCATTTTACGAACGTGTCACTGACAATAACATTTAATTTGAAATTTTTTAGTTGTAGCATAAAAACGTAGCAGTTTACGGATCATAAAAGTCCATACTCATTTTAATGTGAAGAGAAAGAATAATGAGATCATAGGTATAAAAAACTAAGAGCTATACTCATGGTAAAATTCCAGTCTCGTTTCAACTAATAAGCGTCAGCTTTAAATTTCATTTTCTTGCGAAACAAACAAAGATAAAACATTCTCAAGATATATGACAACTGTCATCTTAATCTTCGCAAAATTGATTTTCTTAAATAATATTGTTGATTACTTGGCACTCGCCAAGTAGTAGAGCCAGTTATTATACTTTGAGGTTATCAATTGCTGAGTCTTCCATTTCTTTTCGGACATAAATAAGTTTATATTTATCGAACAAGACATAATTTATATATTATTTTGTAATGAAAAGATATTTTTATTCTTGTATTTTGTAATTAGAGAATTTATTATGTATTATTTGATAAATATAACCTTAATTGTGTGCGTAAACAAACGAAAGACCCAACAACTGGCAACTATACAGTAACTGGCTCTCCACCATCCTATTTATTTTCATTTCACCGTCCCCCCAAATTGAATCAAAACTCTAGCTCTGCGTCAACAAACTTGAGCCCGGTGTAATTTCAATGGCTGACAGTTATCGAGAATGTTTGAGTAGCCGCCACCCTGGCGACGCGGCGTCGCCGAAGCTGCTTCCGAAAGAGTCGATCAGAGGGGCGCAACGTAAACACGCCCTTTTCGTTTGTTCTCCAGTAACCGCTGCCTTCTAGTTTGCATTGCAGTTTCGAGCTGCTTGAGTTGAAATCCGTTGTTTCCATCGAGAACGTCGCTAGAACACGAGAAACAGGCGTTGTTAACGAAACTTGGCGGGATTAAAGCAATGTTCGCGGGCGTCGTTCTCCGTTCAACGCCGGATCCATGATCTGACGACGTTGTTTCCGATGGAACACCATTGCATGGAACATTTGAGAATTTTATGCGACCCGTAGATTTACCTGTCTCTGGACGAGCCACGAACAACGTACTGGCGCAACGATATTGCAAAACAGTCCCTCGTGATTTCACGGTTAACAGTGCTGCGCGAAATTCGACGGGATGCATGTTAAACTTTGATCAACTGCGGACCCTGGATGTTTATGTCGGTATCTACGGATGTTTAAGTGAATTTTATTCTAAAGGTTCTAAAATACCCCAGAGTAAAATAGCAATTTATTAGTGTGTTATCGAATGTCAGGAATAGTGGCGGTAAATCGTTTCGTTGGTTTTGAAAAAACAAGAAATTATGATATTTTTGTTTCTGATTTAGCGCTAAAAATCTTCTGACTTTTGGTTTGAAAAATATTCTAAAACTGTCCGGGAAATAGGAGTGTTGCGAATACAATACTCACGATGATTGCTGAACGTTGCAAAAAGGTTCGGAAATGTATCCGCAACGCAAATCGAGTAAAAAGAGTTTTGATAAAGTACAGCTTTATAAGCCATTTGTTCGTAAGGTTCTTACAGCCGCTTTCAGCTCGAAACAGAACCTTGTAACAAATGTTCGAGCCCTCCATTGCCAGTTTCACTCGCTACGTTCCATTCACTGGGCTTTCATTACGTTTTTCTTAACGGGGAAATTAATAAGACGAAGAAAATATTACCCACCCGTGACATTTTCAGACAAAAACCAGAGCTCTCTTATTAAGGCAAACGAAATGATTTTCATCGCGGAAGCGACACTCGTGCCGCAGCTACATTTTTCGATGGAGCCAATATTTTTCTGCGAAGCGTAGGAAATAAGTTTCATCAAACGAGCAATTTTTGCAACGCAGCCGCGCTCTCTCTCAAAAAAAATAATAAAGTGTCTATATAATTACTTGAAAAAGCAATTGGTGGAGCGGAAAGTTTGAACATCTAGTTTCTCGGAAAATCAATTCGCTTCTCAGGACGTTATTTCATTTCACGGAACGTACAGCCACCTGCAAATTAACCCACCGATTAAACAACTCCGGCGCGATTGGATAGCCGAAATTCATTCGGTGCGCGTCGAGAATGCATAAACATCCACGGCCTAATCACGTTACCAAGTACGCCGGTCCATCGAATTTCCCCCTCGTGAAGTGCTAACGACGCCGCAGCACTGTATTCTAGAAAGGTTAATGGGTTATATACTATTCCGATGAAAATGAGCAATGTGTCGTGGTCAGAATTATCGAGCCACGGCTGATTAAAGTCCTATCGGTATTCCCTCGGATGCGTCAAAATTATAGATGCAACGTCAATTCGTGGTAAAACGATAATTCCCGATGAAATATTGATAATCGGTCGGCCAGAAAATTAGCGCCAGTGCGTTGCGAAAAGGACAGATCTCTACCTAGGTCTCCGCGCGGAGAGCCATTGTTATTTTCGAACAGCGGAGAGCGTGGAACCGGAAGGAGATGAACACTTTAAGAGAGGACGCAGGCGGAACACCGAATAAACAATGCAATTTCCCGGGAAAGCCAATCAAGTTGATTCGAAAGTTCTCCGCACTCTGGTTGCAGAATTCATTTTAATTAATTATTAGAAAAGACGAATACGTGTATTCGTGTATAATAAATCATTTTTTCAACATGAACCAGTTTCTTAATACATATTAAATCGGGACAGCTCGTTTAATAATACGAGAGTGAAAAGAAAAAGCAATTATATTAATTATAAAATACTGTGTGTACTGTACATTTGTTGTAAAATAAATCACTCTTTCTAATTCTTTTTCAATATTTTGTACAATTTAAAGAAAAACACAGTTGATTCTTATTTCAGAATATCTACAGAATATTCAGTAATTTTTTAAACATAGAATAATGAATGATTAAACTTGTTGTCACACATATTCCATACATCCATGGAATTTTTATGCGGTTTGTGCAGTGAAATTTAACAGATAATACAACGCATTAATTTGTCAGAGTAATAAATCCTGTAAACGAAGTAACAATCGAAGTGTATTTAGGAGCTAGGAAAAAGAATTATTATAAATTTTCTGATCAGAGTGTGGATCATTTTAGGATTTCCATGGTTGGTACTCGTCTAGATCGACGGATTTCAAAAATCATTTCTCAGACGACCTCTCCGAGTGGCTTTTATCTTCTTCTCCACTCTTTCCGAGTCACCAAACCTGCCCTTTTAACCGGGAAACTGAACCCGGCAGCCCGTTGCACTTCTGGGAATACTTGCTCTAAGTTGAATGAGTCCGGAGACTTTGACGGCTTTATAATGTTTCGCATTCAAAATTAAATAACTTGGTCACCGAGAGCAATAATGAAATGAGCGCGGAAGCTGCGCTTTTCGGAGAACTTCTGCTGGCCGGAGCGCGGTACCCGCGAAGCTAGCCTCTATTATTTGCTTTGAAAACTGTCAAACAAGTGTGAAATAGCAGACGATTACGCGTACGCGTGAATTATGTTTCATTAGATTGGAGATTTCTCTGCATATATAATTTATTAAATTTTGAAGATTTAGATAACCTTATTTTCGTTCTAATAAAAACGTGTTTCATTGTATACATAGATTACTATACTATACTAATTAAAAGTATTCTTGCATTAAAAGCTATTTTCCAAACTCAGATCAGAGAACAACATAACATTTTTATTAAATGTAATCAACAATTACGTTTCATTAACTCTGCAAAATAACAAAAATCGTGTGCACTAGAAAATCCCACAAAATGAAAACATCTGTCCACTTTGCAAAAGACTTAAGCCGCTCCTACTTCGTCGTTCAAAAAAAACTGCTATCAAAGCTTTTCATGATCCCCAATAAAAAGATTGTAAAAAGCTGTGAAAGAAAAACCTGGTAAAAAGTGCACCGTCACTCAGGATCATTTTATGCGAGACGAAAAATGCTAGGAAATCTGGAAAAATCGTTTGGTAAATTGTTAGGAACAATAGAGTGAACCGTTCTGTTATATTACACTGGTTCCAGACAGCAGGAATGTAAATATTAAAAAAGCAAATATTGAGCAATGGCGAAAGAGATAAAGCGCTATTCCGTGGATTTGTATCTTTTGCAAACGGAAGTGCGGCGGGTTCTTGTACATACACACATCAGACACCCAGCCGGCCGCGCGTTTACACAAAAAAAAACATCTAAGCTAACCATCGGTGTAAAAGAGAACGAAACTAACAAAAGAGCGAGGCTAGACTGCCGTTAGCCGGCTTCGTGTATAGCTTTAGGAAGTTCCCAGCCCTTCTAGTTTAGCCGTGAGTGTTGTCTTGCGCACAGTTCAAGTGACCACTGGCCAGGAAACCAGCGGAACCGTGACGGGCAGCAGTAACAGCGCGCTGGCCGATTCGCCAGGCCACGAATTCGTGTCCGATAGCATGAGGGTCTCGGACACGGACCTCGAAGAGGTCCGGGAAGGCATGAAAAAGTTGGGGATGCAGCCGCCCAAAGGTTAGTGATCGTTGGTCGTCGTTAACCTTGCTTGCGATGGACGACTGCGCAGAACACGGGAGCGCCGGCACAATCGTGGCACCGTTCCTCGATTTTATCCGCGCGATCTTGCTGCTTTCGCAAACAACAAACGAACCGAATTTCATTGCAAATCGTGACAAAGTGGGACTCTTAGACTAATCGGCTTGGACTGGTCATGCGCTGCTTCTCCATTAGCATTTGCCAGGGTATAGTACTCGGTGTACTACGTCAATACTCCTACCGGTAGATTCAAAGATAATAGATACGTGCAATGGCGGGCGTTTCTTGGCGCGACATTCATTGGATAAGATTGTGGAGCCATGTGATCAGTTTGGTTTATTATTGATCATAATTAATTTTACGTTTATCGCATAATACATATTAAATTTTTTGATTCGAAAGGAAATAAAAGAATACAAAAATATTATTTGTTCTATTCGATGAATATAAAAGTAATTAAGAATGAAAATAAACCAGACGCACTGTAATTGATTACCTAAGAGTAACCGGCTCCACCATACTATTTGTCTTCAACGTTTTACTATTTCGCGATTTCCTGTAAAGACGAAATTTTATCTGCACTACTTGCACTAATTTCGCTATACCGATTGTCTTACTGTGGTACGCTACTGGCCAGAAGATGATGGAGAACGCGGTGTTTAATTTTTAATGCTTCCAATCCCCGGGGTTATTGGCCAGACGAGAAGTACAATCTGTCAGAGACTCATTAAAAAATCAACCTAACAGTTCGGGAGCTTCTCTTGCGGGTCTATAATTAAACGCGCTTGATGAACGAGCTGCGGCAAACTCGTAAGATTGATTCTCGGTCAAACGGTAGACCCGAACATAATTAGAGATTTGAAACTAAGTTATCTTTAATGGTGCGAAGTAATGTTTTCGCTTTGCTGCAAAACTTAAACGGTTGACAAAACTCAATTCACAGAGTTGATTGGTTTGTTAAAAAGCAGAGCAATTTTATTAGAAAAATTGTAACAACGTGAGAAAGCACAGGGGATTTGCAACTTGTTACAAATAATAATGAGAGTCGGTTGACAGTAACGAGAAACAGACGTGCAAATAAAACAAGAACGTGTGCCACGAGGTCTCGGCGATCCGTGATCCACGGACGCAAACTGTGCAGTATTCCCGAACGATTACCCCGAAGAATACGTGTGCACGTTATTCGAAGATTTTCTTTATTTTTGTATACACGCGTTGATAAACCACCGAAAGCTCGGAGAGATGTTCGCGCGTTATTCGGTTACGACCACCAACGAAAATTTTGTTAAGCAAGAGATACGTTCGGAGAGGAACGCGTCCATTCTGTCTCTATTCGCCGCCAGCGGCGATGAATATTCAATTTTGATAACCGTACTATGAAATCTCTATTGAAATTGAAAAGCTGCATGTAGGGTGTGTAGGTCGCTGCGAGTACTGCGATTTTTTGTCAGAGTGACGCCGTTGAAAATTTCACTTTGCAAAAGAAACATTTACATTTTAATAAAACTGCACTTTGACAATCTTTTTACATAGTTGTTAAAAAAAAATCATTCTCTACACGGCACGTATGCGTAGGTAACGATTTTGGTGAAATATACTTCTGACGAAGCCATAATTTAATGTAATTAATTGTTCTATAAACGAACAAGTATATCTGAAAGTTAAGTGTTCTTTTTTTTCTAAATAGAATCATACATTTTTCTTTCGTAATTCCAACGTGACGTTTATCTCAAAATCATTCAACACTGGTATAAAATATTTCACTAAAATCATTACTCTGTATATCAAATTGTTTGTACTATATTTACTCCGTTGTAACATCCTTTACTTCTTTCATGTAATTTTGGTTCTTTAACGTGTACATATTGCATGCACGTGTCTATCGCTCGATTGTAAATGTGTCAAGAATGTTAATAAAAATTTCGCGAAACAAAATTTGGCAAGTTCGAGCGACCGAATTGGCAGAGCTACGCAGCAACCTAAACAATTTTAATTAAAAGAGTCGGTGCGTGGAAAAAGCTTCGAACATCGCCAGTGAAAGCGAATAGAGAAAGAAGTGGCAATGCACCGGATCGAGCGATCCATGCGCAAGACACGGTGTCCGAGCAAACATCCCCCCCGTGAGTATACACGTAAATTAACGTGACACTCGATCTCGATGTTCCACCTATTTTTTCACGCAACGTTTTAGTGTCTGTGTCACCGTAGTGTCTGTGTCACCCCCGTCTTCTCGAGCAGCTTGTCCAATTTCCTGTCTCAGTGTGCTTCTCTGTAGGAGACCGCGCCGCCTCTTATGATACCAACTTCCTCACCTACGCTAGCCCCGGGGAAACACACCCTACCTGTATAACTCTTGACCTACGTCGCTGACCCCGCTCCGCTATCTAGTTTAAATGTTACGAAACCCTGTTTGTTCCTCCCCGTTGTCTAACAAAAATCTTAATCGTCTGAACTGTGTGTGACTAAACGACCGCTTTTTCGTTCTATTTTTGTCAACAGCCTAAAGAAGAGGAGAGACTTCCCGATAAAAAAAAGCATTATCCAAAGCACACCCCTCAGAAAAAAAAAAAATAATACGACATGCTTCTTTCCCCGTCTCGAAAACCGACGTTGATTTCTCGGTTCTCGTCCACGATCTCCTCGAACCCTCTCCCTCGATTCTCTTTCGTTTCAGTTCTCTCTCTTGTTTCTTCTTTGTTTCCTCTGTGTGTTCTGTTCTATCGCTTTCGTGCGTGATCGACTAACAACCCCCCGTTGTTCGAACCGATACGAGGCGACACTCTGATACGAGACGAACGATAATACCGCTCCGTCGAGCTCACGGTTCGGTCTTGCCCGGCCGTGTGTTTCTTTTTTTTTCTCTTCTTCTTTGTTTTCCCCCCCTCCCCCTCGGTTCCGTTTTCGGGGCTTTCGTTTTCTGCCCGTATTCGGAATTACTCGTCCCTGACGTCGACGCGATCTCGCGGTAACCGACATCGATCACATCTATCCAAGAGGTAGGCGGCGATCGTTTCCATTCTTTGTTCGCTAAATATCGGTGTTATCGACGTGTTTGTTGTCGTCGTTGTCAGTGTGTACCATTTCGGTCGTGCGCGATCGATTTTTTCCGTGATAAAAACCAAGCGTAAAAACCAAAAAAATGCAAAAAACAACGTAAAGCAAAGTAAGAAGAAAGAGAAAATAACTGTCGTATACTTTTTCGGTGGTGTTTAAAATGGGTTTCCAGGGAGGGAGGGAAAGAGAGGAAGGGGTTTCCGCGAACGGAAACGGCGTGCGTTAGGTGTACTTACGTCGGATTTGAAACGTGATAACGCGGTACGAAAAAAAACGTAAACCGATAATAGCGCTAGGCGCCACGCGAGTAGTGAAACGAGATGGTAGCGGGAAAGAAAGAAGGAGAGCGAGAGATAGGGAAGCGGAGCGAGCGAGAGCATGCATGGACGGGAGCGTGAGGGTGGGAGAGAAAGGGAGAGAGAGAGAGAGAGAGCGTGAGAATACAAATAATTTCGTGTGAATGCGAGAGCGACCGTGTGCGCGCGTGCGTGAGAGAGAAGGCAATTTCCTCTAGTAAAACTCAAAGCAACAAGACGAGATCAAGATCGACTAAATGTCTGGATGTTTGTCCGTTTGTCTGTCGTCTGTCTGTCTTCATTACTATTGTCTCTTGTCGATTCTCTCCGTGTTGTAAACAGTTAAGGAACACTAACAAATTAAAAGAGAACAAAAAAAAAACAAGATGAAATAATAAGTAAACATTACTTCGAACTAATATCGTGATATAAATAACGGGCGAATAAGAAAATCGAAAAACCGTGAGAGAGAAAGTGGAAAATACAACAAAAATCATCGAGAAATAATAATTCGGAAGTACCATCGGCATAAAACGGCTCCTAGGTACATTTTTTTTTCTTCGAGGCAGAGAGATAACCATTGGCGCAGGGAAGACGAATCGAAAAACCGGAGAACGGTGATCGGCGCGAAAGAAACAGAGATCTACCTAGGCATTGCGTAAACCAAAAAAAAAAAACATTAAGAGTAAAAGAAACGTAAAAAAAAAAACGATAAAAAAATGCGAGTAAATAAACTAAATAAAATTCGTTGAATGACAATACGTGTTTTAAAAGAGAACAACAACAACAACAACCAAGAACACATGAATAAGATTAAACAATAATTGGGATCGAGGTGTAATTTCGTCTCGTCTCTCGTGGGTGTAGTCCTCGTAGTGATTTCCTTCCGATTTCAAGTATTAACAGATACCGAGTTACTCCATGGATTAAAACGAAGCGTTGTCGTTTACATGCTCGTCCACCCGAACGAACGTCGAGAACGATCGAGGAGCAGGAGAGAAATGGTGGGGAGGTGGAAGGGAAAAAGTCAGAGATACATCGGACCCAGACGGCACCGGGGGGAGGGGGATCGTAGAACGCGACGGGGGGGGGCGTTTTAATAGCGAAAATGAGCTCGACATCTGGAATTAGTTGACGCGAAGCCGCGTTTTCCATTTGGACGGACGCTCAAGCGGCGTACGTACGAACACGCGCGTGCATGTGCACACGCGCCGGTGCATTCGATGCGAGAGGAGCGAGAAATAAAAACGCGTAAAAGATAAACGCGCCGGCAACAGCAGAAAGCGTAATAAAACGATAGAGGGAAACCGTCGGACCGGCAGGTCGGCTTAAAATATAAATTACCAGTGTAAATAATAATTGTTTCCAAAGCGGTCGTCGAATATAACTTCTGTCTCTCCAGTGTTTCGAAATCATATCCCTTTGCAAAGAACTGAAAGCGATCTCAAATTTCGTATATCCTTCGCTTCAACTCGCCCGACAGTTCTTTATAAATCAGAGACGTATGCAATTGTTCGAATCGCCATTTATAGCCGCGCCGGTGTAACTTTTTGTTCCGTGCCGCAGAGGACGCGACTGGTCCGAGAACTAACATCGCGGAAAAAGCGATAATCAAATTTCGAAAGTAGCTATCCGCGGAGTTTGCAAGCAGTTCGGAAATAGCCCGGTTCTTCGGCCTGTGAATAATTTCAAGTAACTCTATTGTCGCGATAAACGATGCCCGCGAGCCACGGTCCATCGCCGGCCACTGCGTTGTTCAATACGCGAACGCGGCAACCGACCCCCGTTTCCGCGACTTTCATTCATCGGATCGCAATCGAGGCCTGGGAATCACTGGAATACAACAAACTAATAACGGGGGCGAGCGAAGGCGAGACAGAGACGGGGGACGACGGAGAAGGAGATCCGCGAGGGTGCGGGAGCGAGAGGGGCGCAACATTGTGGAACCTCGATAGGCATTCGCGAGGCTATCGAACGTCGACTCGACATGGAGAGCGCATGTAAAGACGAATCGATATGTGTGGGGGTGGCATTGGGCGAGCGAAAGAGAAAGAACGAGTGTCACGCTGCCAGCGGTAGGGAAGAAAAAAGGGAATAGCTTCTCCGAGCGTGGGTGGTGGGGATGCAGTTGCGCGTCGACGCGCGAAAATAATTCGTTCGCACCATCGCGTCGACGGGGAAACGGGCGCGCGCTCGCATTTTCGGACGACCCAGGGTTCGAGAGGGTAGATTCTGATCCCGGTCGACGCTCGGACCCCAGCGTTTCACTTAATACCTCGCCGAGAAACGCAATTACTTAAATCGCGCTCCCAGGCAGTACGGTTTCATCCCCCTTCGACTTCGATCGATCGATCCGACTTATCTCGTTGCCGATTGTTACGCTGGGAGTAGAGATAGCGGGCCGACTCCGACGGACAGGGTTGCTATCGACGTTGAAGTCACGGTTCACACCCAACCTATCTAGGACGCTATCGACTCAGATTCGAAAGTTTGGGCAGCAAATCCGATTACAAAATGTGTTTAGAAGCGTCATTGCTTGTTTAACCCTTGACCGGCGGCTATTTCTCGGCGCTCTCAGGCATAGATTATTTTTACGAAATTATTGCCATTGTTATTTCCCTTCTTTACGCCCCATGATCAAAAGAACCAACAATGTAACAAAAAATACAAAAAAAGAATACAAATGGACGAGCAAATGGAGGAACGGAAAAAAAAGATATAAAAAGATAAAAAACAAAAAGAAACAATGGGGCCGTAAAAAGGGCAATATAAAATGCAGTTCATGGCTGAAACAGTGCTGAAAACGAACGCGGGAATTAATTCAAAAACGCAAGCTTCCGAATAAGGCCGCCTATGCCTGAAAGACAGAATTACCGAGAATTATCGTTCTCTTTCTGTTGGAAATAATAGAAAAATGTTTGGCTTTTCGTTCATGTTCCGTCTGTGAGGGGTTAAGTCTACGTTCGAAGGCACTCGAAATATCAATTTCTTACCATTTAAACAAAATCCAGCTTGTCGCGGAGTAATCAATTCCAAACTTTCGAAACAGGACGTGGCGAGGGTCGCGAAAATATATTATAGGGGTGAAAGGGCGGCGCTAGTTAACCCCGGTCGAGTCTGTTTTTTCCCTGCCTGCCTTCCCCCGCCCCGCTCCCCTGATTCCATTTCAACCCACTTTTCTCGGTTCTCCGTCCTTGTGTGGTTTGAGTTTTTGTCCTCTGCCCTTCCCGCTTCGTCCAAGCTGACACTAACACAGAGACACGATTAAATTCTCTCACACATGCACAAACGTACTAATACACACACACACTTACACACAGTACCAGAGAACGCGGAGAAGACGCGTGCGTCGCAAGATCGATGCGAAGAAACAGGGACACCGAGGCTGAAACCTCGGCTAGTTCGGCGTGTGTACGATCCATGATTCTCGTTCGCCCGTTCGCACACTCTACACGAAAACACCGCATACAAACACACCCACACATCCAAAGCCAGAGACACACAGGCACACGCGCGTACAGAGCCGGAAACACGGCAGCAGAGACAGAGAGACAGAGACAGACACACATAGGACACGCGTCGATACGCGCCCCCGCGAATACAAGAACCGACACCCCCGCGTGGCCCGCTTGAAAATAGCTACAACGCTGCTTGTGAATCTCCGCAGAAGAAGATTGGGAACGCGAATTGGAAGCCGAGCTGAAGGATTACGAGGTAGTAACTAGCAACGAGGATAAACCCATCGTCGCGGCGATCGGCAAGGGTACGGCCGCGATGGATGCGGACGATTTGCAGAAGCAGATCGACGAGCTCCTAGCCAACGAGGACGACGAGGACCTTAAGTGAGCTGGAGAGATCCTCTTTGTGATCGGTTAGAGGCAGTCTCTCGTCGCGTTTCAATCGAGATCCTGGAGGGGAGGGTGCGAGGGGTCGCCGACCGGCTTTCTATGTTTTCTTATTTATCGAGTTTATCGAGACCGCGAGCGACAGGATCGTTTCTCGATCCTTTCCGTTCTTCTCTTCTTACCTCCTCTCCTCTTCGCGTCTTCATCGACACGATCGGGACAAGGCCGCGTCTAGAGAAGGCTAGAAGAGAAGCCCCGCTGCTCGGAGGATCGATGGCGTGCGAGGTCGTTGCAAAACTTGAGAGCAGTCCGAGCGAAAGAGTTTTCTTCGAGGTTGTTGCACGAGTTCCTTATCATATAGTTTACATATCTTATCCTAAGAGCTTCAAATTATAATCCGTGCGACTGCGTTTTGAGGTTCAGGGCGACCGAGTATGTGGCGCGATTATCTTGTTTGCACGATTTCGTGTGAAGAAGAGTCGTCGAGGATGTTGAGAATGTCTCCGTCGCGATGTTGTTTCAATTCGATGTAAAACGAAAACTTTAAGACATCGGGAAAATTGATGATGCTCGATACATTTGGAAGCTGCAGTCGAAGCAAGATAATTTACAATACTCAAGGTTATCGCGTCTTTTCCCAGGCGTCGAGATAATAGTCTTGATATTTTCCATTCGTCTAGACTTCTCGACACGTATAGTTCTTCCGCGAAACCCGGTCCTATCTCAATGTAGGACACAGTAGGGAAAGCTTTAAAAGTTTCGGAGCTTATGTCAGACATCAGTAGAACACTCTGAACTTTCATCTTATCTCTCGACTCCCCCGCAAAAGTTCTAGCCAGGAACGAACAACGGGTCGAGATTATTGATTTCCTTAATAATTTCGCTGCGTCTTGTAAAACGTTATTTCACAGTTATTCGCGGATATAGAGCTTTTAATCTTTTCTGTTCAGATGTAGATACTTGTCCAGATATTTGCAATCGTTTACTTTGAACATAATTAAGTTTGTAAAACGGTTAACCTTGATGTTAGATATCGCCGAGACTCAGCTTCGAAACCATTAATTAACAGTGTACACTGCGCGGATTGTGGTAATATCGCAAGGTATGCAATAATCGTTGTTCCATACACGAGAGATTCCAGCTCCGAACCGCTTAATGATCCACAATATGTGCACGACAACATCGGAGACAAATAGTAATTCGATTCCGGCTGAGAGGGAGAGGTAACCTTGAACAGCAAAACGCTCCTGCAACATCCACAAAGACCCCGAGAACTCGGTCAATAGCCTATTAAACGGTTAATCGGACAATCAAGTACTGATACGACCGCACGAGTCAAGAACGCGCGGCTGTTGAGCGGTGCAACATGGGAATAAGAGTTCGCAAAGGTGGGGAAAGAACGAGGGAAGCGAAGAATCCCAATGATAGTCTAGACTTGTCTCGGGAAGCCTCGAAGAAGGAGAAGATGAGAGGGGTGAGGTTAGGTGGTGGGAAAAAAAAAATAGAGTCTCCTGCTCGCTTCGTCTTCCTCGGCGTCTCGACATCACGCGCGTGCTTGCGATCCTTGAGCACGGCGAGGACGTCGAAGAAGGGGGAAATAATGGGAGAGAAAGACTGACAGGGGATGGAAGGGTCTTCGCGAGCCCGTTGGCCGTAGCCATAAATTTCGTTGCCGGTCGAATCTCTTGCTTCTCGAACCTCCGTCGATTCCATCCATCGATGATCTGTGGATCTATAGCGAACGGTGGACGGGTGTGCACACGAAATTAAAAAAGAACGAAAGAAAAAAAAAACCATACCACAAAGGGGGAAACCGAACTCTAACGCCACACTTATGTCAATTGTTAGAACGACTCGTTTTCAGTTACGGAAAACGATCTAAGAATCACAAGAGGAATGAAATGAAAAAAACATGTCAAATTCCAACGTTTCTCGTTTTTAATAATATCGATCGTTAATGATACTCTTGAAAACGACAACGCGAACGAATAATAACCATACTCGAAATGCACTGTGCTACGGAACACTGTGAGACTCGAAATCACGTAGAAAAAAGGGAAACGAATTGAGAAATTTTCAGCGGGTCTTCATCGGGTTTTTGAAGGATCGAGGACTTCTCCGACATTGTTACACTGCCGTGTGCCGAAGGACACCGTTTCGAACGGATCGACGTGTATCGTCGGCTTTATTTTTACAAACGCACTCGATGCTCGGACGCTTCACCACCCCCCGCGGCGGATCCGGGGTGCTTTGTCTTCGTTGCCGCGGACTTTGCCAAAGATTAACTCGACTCGAGCGATCGCGATCTGCCCCGCAACGTCCCGTGCATCCTCGGTGCACGCGGAGAAAGAAGTTTGTCAAAATCGATGGGAAATATTTATATAATTATATTGTTAACGTTGCGTCGTGGCTAGAGCTCTATATCCACCAAAGAAACGCTAAAGAGCTTCTTTAAGTTCTCCGAGTTTCTCGAAGCTTCTCCAGTCAACTTCGTGCTAAAAGAAAACAGTTAGAGAACGTTTTAAAGTACACATTTTGTTCCTGCAAAGAAGCTTCCCAACTGTGTCAACCTAGTTATCGATCCGTGTACATAGATGGCACCGAAATTGCACACTACCAAAGAATCAACGAACAGTTCAGAAATACTCTGAAATAATACGTTTAGTTAAAGACTACGCCAGAAAATGATCAGCAAGACGACTCTTTTTCTGCTTTTGGTGGATGTAAAGCTTTACGTTGTTCTTTCGTTAAACTCGCCAATTTGTTGTGCCGCGCTAATGTTGAGTATACGATTGGTGATCACCGGGTCCACGCAAAAAAGACCAGCACGAGTGACCGTGGCGACCGAATGACGACGATACAGGACGCCTGATGAAAAAGTCGGCGAATCGATGGCGTTAGAGACCGCGTTACAGTCGTTCCAGACAGCAGCAGCAACACTTCCTCGACATGATTTTCTCTGCGCGACATGCCGTCCAATAAGTTCCGTTGCTCAGGACGGAACTGGGTCAAAACAACAATTTGTGGATCGAGAGGAAACCCCGGCCACGATGAAACGTCGCCGCCTACGTACAAATGATCGTTGTTCAAAATTATCTGAATTAAAGTTCGAGCACAGAGCGTCGCAACCGCTTCGCCGTCGTTAACGTCGCCGGTCTTTTTTGCGTGCGCGCTGGCTTAGAAAAAAAAACGGTAACGAAATCCTTGATTGTTGATGTACAGAAGAAAGGGGTGAGAAATTGTTGCGCAAACGAAAGTCGAGAAACGCGGTTAATGGGGTAGCGACCCTTAACTCGAGGGTGGCTGAGGATGGGTTTACCGAAAGCCCGAGTACGACGTCAAGGAATAATTCACGCTAGATTTTCATTGTTGATTAGGGTTATTTTCGAATAAGACTTGCGCGAGTATTCGTAAAAGAAAACGAAGGAATCGTATAAATTAAAATGTTCAATTCTTGATGTTTCAAACAGAGTTTACTTTGTAATGGGATATTTAAACTTGAAATCACGATCAGAAACAAGCTTATAAATTGAATTTCTGACGGATTTAACGATTCGAATGAGTGTGTTTTTGTGATTCGGAAACGTTCAAGTAAAATTCACTCGATCATAGAATGAAACGCGTTCGATAAGCGTTCTATATCACAGCCATTTTTTTAGAGTTGTGAACCATCTTCAGCCAGCTGAAGGTTGAAAAAGAAAAGCCAAAAGAAACACCATTTGCAAGCGAAATCGTTGCACATCCCGTCGAGACGTTCGTTTTGCGTGCGCCGCTATGTTGAGTCCAGATCTTTCGTCAATTCTTCCCGAATATCGACTGTGAACAGTACTTACTTAGAGACGCATCATTCTCGTCCAACGGAGAACGCTATGACAACAAAAAAAAAAGAAACTAAACCGGAGGGAGGAGATCATTTCTCGAGAGAAACTTACTCTGAACTCAACGCGCTGGTTCACCGCGTGCGCGTCTTTTCACCCAAGCTCGCTGTGAAAGTGTTTTCATTCGCACTAGTCGTTAGGTGGATGTATACATGTTATAATAAATATAAATATATATATAAATATATATATTAATGTTAAGGTGTCGCAAATGATTCGGGCCTAAGTTCATCGGAGTCGATGGAAGACCGAGACACGCGTGTATGCCTACAACCGGTGAAGACAGGTGGGCAAAATTTGATTACAATAAATAACCAACTGATCCAAATTCACGAATGAAATTGGAAGCAAAATATCATTTCTCTTGTTTCATTCTCGCAAACGATTTTCGTTATTTGAATAAAAATTGATGTGAAATCATAAAAGATGTTCTACGATGCAAGAGATCAAACTCGAAAAAAAATGATAAAGAATGAAAATATGTTATTCGAAGATGTCGATCGGAATCAGAAATTTTGCCCATCTCCGAAGAAAGTACGGACAAGTGATTAAGAGTTATTTGCCGAGACGATAATCGTGTATTTCTCGAGGTCACTTAATGTCTGTGAGTTTAGTCGCGACCGTTGAGTCTTTCGTTGGCGACCTATTATCTGTTCTATAATTCTGTTCACTGGAAACCTCGTCTTGTATTTCTCTTGGTGGCGTAGCGACGCTGCCGAGCGAAACGACGAGAGAATAGATTTTTCTGTCCTCTTTGCCCCGACTGAGACGCGAGAAAGTACATTCTTCGACGAACAAAACGAGACCCCCGTCATCGTCGCCGACGATGGCCGGATGTACAGAAGAACCGAATCAGGATCTAGTAATGTCGACGAACGAACGTCTTTCTCTCTGATGAAATGAAACTTAACATCAAAACGATTCGAGACGAAACGAATGATTCCGTGGCCAAACGAGATCATTCTATACATATATGTATACATACATATTAAATATATGGTGTACTTCGGCAATCCCCCTATTTCGGAATGACCCTGTGAATTGTGTAATAAAGCTATCCTACGGTACAGTGCATTCACTCGTAAGGATTGAACATACACCCGATACGTATATATAAATGATATATATATATACATATATACATATGAAAATAAATAAAAAAAATATATATGTTGTTGACTCCATTGAAAGTATGATAATATATTAATGAATAACTACCGAGAGTGTAAGGGCGGAAACATTAAAATTCCGGAACTATTAAGAAATTAATTAATATAATTGCGGAATGTAACAATAAAGGTCGTGTACCTCATGAAAAATAAAAGTGAAAGAAAATATTATGGTGGAGCTATTGTATTCGTTGCACCCGGCAATTTCCTTTCCTGTTACGTGGCATCTATTCAACAGTCGCCTTCAAGGTAAGTCGAAAGGAATTGTATAAATAATTACAATTTATAAAGAATACTTTTTAAAACCTTATTTGCAAAGTTCTTATAACATGTCTTACGTTTTTATAATAGTTTCTCAAAATAGTACAAGCAAGCCTATGTCGATTCAGTTTGTAAAACTTGCTTCGTTTTGGAGAAAATCCAATCTGTGAATTTTTTGAGTTCGTAAACCGAATTAGATCTGGTAGATTATGGCCAGACTCGTTGACCGATTCCAATACAATGAAAAAGTAAATGTCTCAGTAACTAATGACTTAAAATTAATATTAGTGGTTCCAAAATGTTTGCGATAATGTTGTGCGTTGATTTCATACCACAGATTGACATAATTCCGTTTATTTCTGGATTTCTTTAAATAACTCGTTCATGGTTCTAAAATTACTATGCATGTTTGACGTTATTAATTATTTCCGTTCCGAAATACTACAACGAAATAGCCACGGAAGTGCTTAATAATATAATTGACAAAAAGAATTCTGGTATATATTAAACATCAAGAAGCAAACAATTTATTAACATTCAATCAGTTTATTAACACAAGAAATTCTCGACACATTTGTGTTTGAAATATTACTCCACAGTCCTAATTTTATCAGCTATTTTCATTAACAAATTAAACGGTAATATTGTGAAAGGGATGCTTGACCATATTTCTATTTCTAACTAAACTTCTAGTGGTCAGTAATGTTCATTCGACTAGTTATTAGTAGTCATTTCTGATCATACTTGTGGTCACTTTTAGTCAATTTTCCAAATATATGTTCCTCTTTATTCAAAAATATTTTCTTTTGGTTAATTTCAATTTACGTTGCCTTCTCATAATTTAAACCAATTTTTCTTCTGTTCAATTTTAATCTTTTACTCTACTTTCTCCTAAGATCAAATATTAGTTTCCTTCTAATTTTGAATCTTTTATTTTACTTTTTTCTTATTACAAAATATTATCTTTAATTTCAACATGAATTTACATTTTAGAAATAAAAATCTCCTACTTTTGTTTACGGCATGCTCTTCTTTCTTCAGTAGTCTTCTCAATTTTACAAGTAAAGTGATCATATACTTATTGCGAATTTTATTGTCTATCCTGTCAGGATATATTTCTCAATAATTCGCGTTTTCCGCTTCAATTTAATTGCCATTTTTTTCCTTTTCGAATAATTCAATTTGTTCACATTCAATAAAATTAATTCATTTTGAAGAATAATTTGAAACTGATAACACTGTTTAGTTAAGATTTTCAGATGAGTGTATATTATTATGTAAATTGTAAAGTATTTTGAGGCTGCAACAAAGATAGGTCTCGTCGTTCCAACAACTATGTACTCAGATAAGTACATTTGCAGTTTACGATAACGTTGCGAATTAATCACGCCTTGCTATAATTAACTTTGAACAGAAATCGAAGCTTTGCAAATGAAATAGTCGTGATTCTTATTTAAATTGCTGTGGTGACTAGCTTCAAAGATAGCGTTACGAACTATTGGGGTTTTGACTTGGCAATTTTCTTAGATTTTTTAAAGTGTACAGACTTATTCTTTGTAGAAATTAAAGTAATCTTTTCATTCGTCTCTTCAGATGCGCACGCCGTAGCCGCAATAAAGGACAAGGTTTCAACAATCAACTGAAATGATCACATTGTGATTTGCATTATAATGTTTCAAAAGCAACTGTCGCGGCATATCTTTGAATTAATTTTAAAGTCAGCGTTGTAAGAAAATTGTGTTGCAGTAGTTGCGTTTTATAGAAATCTACTTTGCCGACGGTAAACGAGAAACTAAAATATTCGCGTTATAGAACTATGAACCAGTGACTAACAAGAACTCTCGTTTTAGTGAATTATTCGTTGTCCTCGGAAAACTAGAAGGATTGTTTTGAAGTAATCTATATTATCGACGTCCAACAAAAAACGGTAATTGTAACATTATAGAAATATATTTAGCTGGAAACAAACAATAATTCTCATTTTTTATGTGTACGTTTCCTTTGTAAAACGAGAATCCTTATTCTATAGAAATCTAGATTATCGACGGCAAACGAGAAACTAACTTGCTCATATTATAAAAATATATGTGATTCGTGACAAAAAAGAATTCTTGTTTTATTGAATTATATGTTGACTTTAGAAAACGAGAATCCTCACTGTATAGAAATCTGCATTAACGACGACATTCACGTATGCCGTCGTTAATGCAGATTTAATTTCCCACCAAAAAGAATAGACAAGCTTCGTCATAGGCCAAGAGTGCCTGAACGTAATACAGAGAACTGTGCAAAACACTCACTACGTAAATTAAGATAATTTTATTTACGACATTCGTCAGTATATGTTAATTTATGCCATTTTTAGCATATACATACATATACGGAAACTCATTACAATTACAATGTCGCCATTGTTTAGATATTTCTTAACATTTTCGTATGAAGAAATAGTACCTTCCGTTTTAAAAAGAGATACTTATTCCATAAGATGCATATCATAAGAAATTATGTACAATATATGGGGAAATTTGTTAACTTCGTTTATAAACAACTCATATTTAAAACCATATTCATGTTCTACTGACCTCTATTAAATTTAAATAGTTGGGCACCGTATACATGTGTATGAAAATGACAATTAAAAAC
Organism: Augochlora pura; assembly: GCF_028453695.1. Taxonomy (NCBI): domain Eukaryota; kingdom Metazoa; phylum Arthropoda; class Insecta; order Hymenoptera; family Halictidae; genus Augochlora; species Augochlora pura. The sequence goes on from NC_135781.1 coordinate 16,230,909, forward strand.
TTCAAAATTTTTAACAATTTGAAATGTATAAAGTATATAAAAAAATGTTGTAGCTCTGTTTCTGCATTACTTAAGATATGTAAGGATCCCAAGTCTGTTGTCACTGACGAGCAAGAAAGAAATTGGTTTCTTTGCAAGCATTGATAGTAAATTAAACGCTGTTGCAGACAAGCGTAGATCACTAACTGACTGTTTCATTTAGACAGAGATCACTATTGCATATTGCATAGCATTTTCTATAGAACCGATAAAAAAATCTTTGAATGCAATGTCTATATGGATCCTAAACCTGTAATCTGTGTTACTAGCCAAAATTATTCATAGTTGATTATTCTGAGGTTTAGGATTTTAATCCAGATAACGTCCCTAGGTAAAATCTGCGACGGATATAAGTAAATTTTTATAAATATCAGTTTCTTGTTTTATTGACCATTCTTGACACCATCGATTAATAATTTATAATATAGTCTTATTAAATATTTAATTTTCAATACCTCTAAAATATTCTTTTAACTTCATAATTACTGTAATTCAGCTTGAGTATATTTTTCATGTCATCATTCTTATTACAAGATTAATTTAGTTCTGGCGTTGCTTTATACATATAAAAGAGGTAATAAAGTGAAATAAAGAAATGAAAAAAGTTTGTAAACTATACATCTATTCTAATACACTTTTCTTTTTTTCATAAGTATTAGAAAATATAGAAAAAAAACTTATTCATACAGTTTTTAAAAAAATATATTTAATTGTTAAAAGTATTGTTGAAGTTGATGTAAATTGTTGAAACAAATCTTGTGTAAATAATGTTACATAAAAGATCGCGATAAATATTACAATAGTATTATTAAAATAAATCTTTATTACATACATCATTCATATCAGTATTTACAGATCTCACATCAAACGCGTATGTACATACAGCAATTTATGCTCTTCCTTTTCCGTTACATTTCGTTACATTAAAAAATATCTTCTGCCTGAGTAAGTCAGAAACAAGTAATCCAAAATGTCTAACAAGTTATGAGAGCTAATGATAGGAAGAATCTTTGTTACATAACATGATGTTCAATTGTAAAGTATTACAAAGAGTGGTACTTATTCGAAAGAAAGTATCGTAATAAACATGTAATATTTTATCAATTTATGAATACTAATATGAGCACGTAAGTCTTTATACAATTGCACCTATGAAATATATCTCGCACCCGTATTGACTTTTGTATCACTCTTTCTGTTACGCATTAAAGAAAATGCACGAGACCATCCTATTCATTTTGGAGTATTTAAGCAGAAAATTAAAATAATTGGAACTTTACAAAAAAATAAGTTTTTATAAGAATACATTAACATAGTTATGTCCTTACAGTGTCACGACTTCTAGATATCTTAAATATTTCATCCATTATTTTTTCATTCGTATTATTTTGTTTACATTTATCGACAAAGAGAGCAATGCTTGGACATATTTTTAGTCTATAGTTTCACCATTTACATGCTTAAGATTTTAGTTTATAACTAAACGGAATTAGTATTAGCGAGTTTTAATATTTATATAGCAATAGTAATGTCAAGATTCATGATTCAAAATATCTTTCAGATCATCGGGTAATGTATGCGTAATGTCATTTATTCGTTCTTGAAGCTTCTCCCTTACTGACTTACCTATAGGTACTTCATCAATATTAGTCTTTTCTAATTTTTGTCGGATCCTGAGTATCATGTCAACTAGCTCTACCTCTTGCTTTCCTTGCACCCATGTCTTTAAATCCTATATCGATTACATTTTGTTATGATAAATTAAATTAAAGTTAGAAATGGAAATAAATTGTAAGTGATCTAAGCATACCGCTTGTGATAGTGCCTCTAGTTGTATAAGTTGTAATTTATGTGATAATTCGGTGTACCTGGTATGAAACCAACCAGAAAAATTTGGAGAACGAAAAAATCGCCTGTACAGTCCTACCCAGTCTCCCTTAATGCCTGTAGTCAACTGTGGTCCAGCACTACTTAGAGTAGCCAGAAAATCATCTGGATTAAATAATTCAGGTATGGGTGTAGCCTAAAACAAGCACAGTTAATATAACGTCGCTTTTTCTTGAATATTACAACGTAAGATAATTACTTTAAAAGGTGATATGTCCTTTTGTAACGGCATAAGACTGGCTATGTATCTTTCAAGAGGTATCATAAAACTTTCTGTTAATTCTATCAAATGACGCTTGAGAAGAGCCGTTTGCACTTCGCCTGGCCTCTTAGTTTGGATCCCTCTAAACAACTTCTTTAATATAGTTTTATCCTTTTGAAGGAATGGTTTATACTGCGTATACACTCCCGGTTTTGAATCCAGTACTTTGAGATTCTCCGACTTCTTTATTTTGTACTTTTGATTTTCTAAAATATGGAAAACATACATATCCTATTTCAATAATGTTTCATTAAACTTACCATTACTAGTTCCATTACTTATCCGGATAATATGAGGCCAATGTTGTAATGTTTTGGCAAAAAATGGATTAGTTACACCTAATATTACAGCTGGAGGTGATGGAGCATCTGTAGTGTACTCTTTAAATTCAGAATCATGGATTGTAAAGTAAGGACGTTGGTCAGCACAATACTTCAATGGTGCTATCATCCTAAAGATAATTTCTTTGTGTTAGTTTTATTATTTTATATCTATTTATGTAAATTGTATCACAATACTCACGCAATAAGTGCTTGCACCATTTCGGAGCAACCAGTAGGTGAACCAGCCATAACAACAATTGGTTCACTAAGTAATACTAACTCCCATAATAGATGTACATAACTTACAACGCTAGCTAAACTTCTAAACATGTCTCCTTCATAGGCAGATGTTAAAATTAGTCTTCGAGATGCGTGGAAATTTGGCGCATGATCCATGGCAGCAATAGTGGGTACAGTTGATTTATAATTTTGATTTGGAATATATGTCTAAAATACAAATCAGGATTAAAGTCTGATACAGTTAATTAAATAGTAATTATTAAAATTGACTAATAATTACTTGAAATAAAACTCCTATAAGTGGTAAGTGTACTATTTGACCAGGTACTGGAGGTGGCCATTGATCAATTTCTCTCACAACAGCTTCCATAACGGCACTACCAACTTCAAAAAACTCAGGTGCAATTAAAGCACATAATTCTCCAAAGAGATTTACAAATGGCAGTTTTGTAATTATAACAATACTCTGAAACAAGAACAAAATTATAGTTGATTAGTTATGTTATTGATTTCTATGCTACTTTGGTCTGTAAAATAAACCTTTTGGAAATATCCTCTTGGAAGAGACTTGTCTTTTACTTGACGAAAATACACGTAACCCCAGTAATAATCTTTATCGCATTGTAAAAATGGAGGTGATCTTCTATCATACTCTTTTAAAGCTTTAGTATCTTGAACTGTGGCTCCATTTTGTCTTATTCTGACATGATATTGAGTATCTCCCATGCAGCCAGAGTTAGAATCAGGAAAAGCAAGGTAACAGACATTAGATCTCTCTTGTTCCGATAACATGATATGACCTGGATATATAGCCTGTCAAGTAAACATATGTATTATAAAGTATTATATATTATATTTAATGTATTATAATTACAGAATATAGGAAATAATACATACCTCTATAGCTTGGCCTAATTCAAGATCAAATGTAACAATACATATACAATGTACCCAATTATGAAAACATTCCCATTTCTCATATATTATTTCTTCTTTCATATTTACATTATCCATTCTTTTGTTTTTCGAAGTAGAGGCAACCGACATGTTTATAAAAATTTTGCTTTAACACAATTGCATATACATACAAAAAAACACATTACTTCTTAATATATTGAATGATTGCTTTAAACATTTCTATTTAGCTTACAAATGAATATATTATAATTCCTGCTAAGGAATTTGAATATCTGAAATAGAAAATTTGCATTAAATATTACCTCTGTATATTATATAGTTTTATTTACTTTATAAGTAATAAAGAAACCTACGGCTTTGTTTACGGTATACATTTTTTTGTAGTCATCGATCATGAATTGTTCTTATTAATGTCAGTAATCTCATAATTGTTCTTAACGTTTGTCTTATGTATCTTTACCCTGTTCAACGATACTTAAAACCATGTATTTTACATTTGCACACTATCTGAGTGTTGCGGAATAAGGTATGTCAGGGATAAAAGTTAATTTAAGAACCAAAGAACTCAGGTGTCAAAAACATTAAGGACATTGCACGTATACTTATTTCATTATCATGTACTATGTATACACGGCCGTTAAAATGCCCACGTGTTTTCGGTCTTTTGATAATAACAATCCGCCAAACATGTCAATTGGATTCTTGATACAATACTGTCGTAAAGGGCATGTTCGTTGATTACGTTTACACCAATATAATTTTTTACCGAGAGCAGCTGCATATGTTGACATTCAATCGAACACACACCGTTCAATCTCGCGTTGTTAGAGAAAGTCTTCATAATGCTCGATGCCTGAAATAATAGTAATAACCTCCGAAACAAAACATGTACGTGCCTTAAGAAACGTAATTTATCCAAACACGTCAATCTTGTATCTGAGAATCGAAACACAAATACACTACTATTCCTGTCCCTAACAAAATCAACACACTTTTATTTTTGCAATTTATTTGCAAAAATTTCCTACCATCCTACCACTGAGCCATCTGAGACCACAGCGGTATGGTATGTATGTACATATGTACAACACGTACAGTACTGAGATTCTCGTCCGAATTCTATATTATCTGCACGCAAATTACACTAGATGCTAATCATTTATGTAACTTTTCAAAATAATTTCTTTTAAAAATAAAGACTTTAATCCATCAAGAATCATTGCCATTTTCTAATACCTTTTATTAGTAGTATCCCTTTGGAAAAAATATAAAATAGTTTTTTGAGACTTGTATAAAATGCATAGAACATTTTGCAAAAGTAAATAATGCCCAAATATCTCCCATATCTTGCTACAATATTTTGAATTCCAATAATATTCTTAAAAAATTGAAATAAAAATCTTATAAGATTACTGTTTTAAAATATTATAATATTCCTAAAATAATTAAAAATATAATTTATAAGAATTACAATTGTACGATAAGAATTACATGGTAATATTTCAATTTGTTATTATACAATATAAAACTGTTTATCGACTGTATATGGATCTTATAGTGATCAAAATTTATGATCAGCAACATGGCTAGAAATGTGGGATAGGTGCACAAATGTGGGCCCCGTTTTTTTCAAATGGACCATATAAATCAAAACTGTATATTTAACAAGCCTTAATATAATAATATAAAGACAAATTATAATTAGTTAAATAGTAATGAATTTATTCTTATTACATGAATTTCTGAATTTTTATCGCTATTAATTGCCTTTAAAATCTCTAAGAACTGACATATTACATAATTCTAATAAATGTGATTACACAAAACAATAAAAATTGTTAAAAGTGTTTTAAACTAAATAAAAATGCATAACGATTTAAATTTTAACGAGGCCTACAAAAATATATTCTTACTGATAGACGTAGCAGTTATTATAAATGAAAATTTACACATTTTTTAGTAAGAATAAGTAAATTTTAAATACAGTCTCCTGCAGTTTTCGACCGTGAATAGACTTTTCGAAATTAATATATTTCTAATTTTGTCCCCAAAATATATATCGCTTCCTGGATCACTGTGCAATAAGACCTATAGATACGCTCCTGAGAACACGACTGCGCGCGTGCTTAATCTTCGCGGCTGTCACATTCTGTCTAGCCCGGTCGACAGCCTGTGCTCATCAGCCATGCTGTGTCCAACTTTAGAAAGTGTAAATCGTAGGCATTAAGTGTCACACAACGCGGTTTCGAGCCACCAAGAAAAACGGCGGCTTGCAATCGCGATCAAACATGTACCGTATCTTTCCCGATCTAACAACCGATACGGGTGTGTCTACGCGCGTGTTCCGATACGTGACCAAGTATGTCAGTTAGTTCGTAAAAGTGCGACGTGTGCCATAACCGTGGCAGGCATTAGGTTACCGGTGAGCAGGAATATTCTCCGACAATGTCAGCTGATATCCTGCAGGATAAGAGCGTAGCTTTGAATGGCAAGAATGAAGTACCGGCGGGTCCGCGGCCCACTACCAGACGTGGACTCAGGGTTTACAAGATTGTCGTTCTGGGTGACGGTGGTGTGGGTAAATCAGGTATTTCAAAATTAATTATTCATTGCTCGAGGGATATGTTTGAACACACGTGTATTACAGAAATGATGTTTCAGCTGTCACCTTGCAATTTGTCAGTCACAGTTTCATCGACTATCATGACCCAACTATAGGTAAGATATTGTTTTGTATAAGATATTATAGTTAGTCAAGAGTTCTTGAATATGAAATGCAACTCCTTCTTATACTGGTCCAACTTAGAAATTAAATATCAGCAGTTCATTGCACAATATTTGTGTGAATTATATTGCTGAGAACTTTACTTATCATCACTATTTAAAATTATAAATTGTATTAGTTTACCAAAACATTAAATATAATCATATAATCAACAGAGGATTCATATCAACTGCAAAGGGTTATAGATGGAGAGGCTGCGCTCTTAGATATATTGGATACTGCAGGACAGGTCAGGTCCTATCATCACACAATAATGGCAGTTTTTGAAGATCAGAAATATTATTGTTTATTTTATTATGTATAGGTGGAATTTACAGCTATGCGAGATCAATATATGAGATGTGGAGAAGGTTTCATGATATGTTATTCTGTAACTGATAGACATAGCTTCCAAGAAGCTTTAGAATATCGAAAGTTGATATCGCGTGTAAGGGCTAATGAAGATATTCCATTGGTGTTAATTGGCAATAAGTATGATTTGCAGCATAAAAGAAAGGTAGAGTGTTTATATATAAATAAGTTTTATTAATTTGATGTATATGACAATTACATTGTAGGTAACTACAGAAGAGGGGATGGCTCTTGCAGAACAGCTTGGTTGTCCATTCTATGAGACATCTGCTGCTCTTAGGCAATTCATTGATGATGCATTTCATTCATTAGTGAGGCAAATTCGAGCTAAGGAAAGGTCACGAAATTCAGTGCGTAAACACAGTCGGTGGTGGCGATTGCGATCAATTTTTGCCTTTATTTTCAGAAGAAAACAAAGACATAACAACAGTCATCATTATTCGCCGCGAATGTGATCAGTCTAATAGAAGACCTTTTGATAGCGTATATATTTTAAACGAATGAAACACAAAAACATAGTTTGAACTTCCATAGATTACAACGAAAACAAAATTTTCAATAATTTTGATTGTATTTGATAGTAGTCTCCCTATTTAGAGACTTATTAACATCTCACTGCCTTATCTTCAACCCCATTATATTTTGATAATAACAATGGAGATGCAAAACATAGACTGCAACTCATATTTTTTATCATAGATTCTACAAAATTATGTAAAATTAGAATTAGTTATCAACTCAAAAAAGGTAAACTATCGTGCATTGTGAACGTGTAATAATATGCTTGTTTATTAGAGTCCAACTACAGTGTGGTGTAGTAATACTATTTTCATGACTCTTTGTCTTTTAACACAATGATTCTCTCGTTATTATTTATCGAAAAGGCTGTTAATGTTATTTATAGTATATTTTAATAAGAAAACAAAAGAAATTCAATGCCTAATTATTATAAAAATAATTTATTTATCTTGTCTAAATCAATATAGTCACTTCCAGTTGGTGCTTTTTCTAGACAGAATTTACAGATTGATTAATGCAATATAACTATTAGACCATACCACCAAAGAAGTTAGCATTCATTGCTGAGGTAATATAAGGCATCAAGTAAAAAATTTGTAAATTTGAAATACTTGAAAAGCTTTATATCACTTTATAGCACTATTGTTATCTCGTCCTAATTAATTATATGAAGTTAAATAATTGATTCTTATTTATATTAATTTAATTTTTACAAAAAGAGGATTTATACGAGATTTTCTATTACATTAAATGTATATCACTATAAAGTATATTCGAGATATGTCATTATTTTTAAAGTTTACAGATTCTATATATTTAAAAGTCGCACAAAATGTAATTTTTAAAAAGATATTTATCGATTTAAAAAATCTGACAAGTATGTAGTATTTACTGCGTACAATATTAACAGTGTGCAATATTATTATCAGTTGTTAAAATTTTATGTTCAAAAAAATGGCTTCTAATAAAATAAACATTTTTATATTAGTGCTAATACCGTAGCATATAATAAATTCTATTTTCACGATTCATAATTTTTAATATTTATTAATTATTGATATTATTTTGTGCAGCTTTGAAACGTGCAGTTCTGTTTCTAGGGAGTGAAGAAGTATATGTATAGTTATAGTTAAATCGTGACAATGTAGGGATATAATAATACTCTAAAATGCTTTAAATAGTTGCCACGCAATAGAACATATTAATATTGTCAGATAGTCGTAATATAAAATAGTTAAATTTAAGTTTATATACAGTAGAACTTCGTTTATCTGGAGTCTGTTTATCCAACATAATAACCTATTAACCGACGATTATTGTTAACAGTCCGTATGACATACTCTTACTCTTTTATTCAAAGTAATGTGTAGCTAAATCCAATTATTTGAAACTTAGCTCCAATTATGTGAACGAATAAAAGTCAAGAGGGAGGCTAATCGGTGGAAACCTACTGTACAACAGATTCAGTTATCCGACCAGTCTTGTCCCCAAGCATGTTGGATAAATGGAGTTCTACTGTAAAAATCTAGTCGTTACTTAATGTTTCCTAGTCAAATTTTGCATTTGTACACATAATAATTTACAGTTTAGAAATGAAATTTGAAATTTTGATTGAGCACAATCTACCATGTTTGTTTGTTTGTACATTTGTCATACTACATAAATATTTATACGTATTAGTATTATATCCTGGTGATTTACATGTAATCTACCTTATCATATCGTGACCATGATAACAGAAACTATTTTATTTTTTCGAACATATATGTATAGAATATGTATAATATATTATATATAAAGTAGTATTATCAAAATGTTGATAATAAATTACACAGTATACACAATAGCTTTGTACTGATAAAGTAAAAAGTATTACTAAATACGAATGACCTACATGTAGTGACTCAGTGTATAAGAAGTTTGTATAATATATGTAATATGTAAAATATGTTTTATCTTCAAACACTTGTCACCAAGAAAGAGTGTTACTTCGTTTCCGTTAACACAATTATTATGGTTTTCTATTTGGGAAGAAAAGAACAGAAATTGTTGTAAATAAGAATTATAAGATAACTGCAGTTGAAATTATACGTAATTTATCAATGTGGAACAAAAATTTATATAACTGTTTTGTTATAGTACTATGTAAAATGTATTAAAAATTTGATTGATTACATACATGTTAATTGTTAGAAATATCTTGTAAACAATGTAGCAAATTCGAATCAATTCTGTATAATACAAATATGGAAGGAACACATTTCACAATGACAATACGATAAAATAATACATAGATTATGACTTCAAAATGCATTGTTAAACAGAATTTTCTAACCGTACAGGACATTTAAAAAATGCACATGATAAATCTGTTCATTTTAATATCAAGCAATAAATTTCATGCAATTGGAATTTTATCTAAAATTAATGTCGTATATAAATTGTAAATGTGACATGGCCATTGAATATATCAAAATGTAAATTACAGAAATATTTAAAATACATTGTCCTAATCTAAAATTATAACGGTCTGCAATATAAGTTTGAGCACAAGCCATCTTTAAATTTTTTTTAACAGTTTTTAACTATATTAAAATAAGGAGTAAAATTATAGTTTTATTAAAAATATGTTCTGTTTCTCTTAATTATTGTAATGTTACAATTTTGTAATTCAGTCATAGTAATTGTTACATTAATTGTAATTCTATTCTCCTGTATAATGTAAATAGGATATATATAATATTGGCACTTAATATAGTGTACAATTTCAATTAAAGTAAGAAGAATAGACCATATCTTAACGAAATTTTAATATTATCATTTATAAAATCTTGTAAACAATAATGAAAAGTTATAATTTATTAAGTTTAAAAGATATATCATAGGTAGTCCTTTGCATTATTTATTACTGGCTGGTGCTATCATTTGTGCATCCCTTTCGCTTTCTACTATATTGCCATCTGTGGATCCCAGATTTCCTTGTTTACTATTTTCTATATGAGCAGTAAAAAAAATCAATACAATTTAAATTTAAAATCTTTTTAAAATCATTTCAAGTTATTATCAAAAATATATAATAACTCTTGTGTTATTAAACAATGATAATCAATAAATTGCATACTTGTAACATATTTTATAAAATAATGTATTTAAATCAAGACATTCTATTACCTTCATCTTCTACTTCTGTTGTATCTGGAGTGTTCTGATCCACAGTACCCTTGTTTGCTTGTACTGGACTTGCCTTAGCTGAAAGGCATGTAAACTACATTACTACTATAAAATAAAACAGTAAAGGTGTTTCTGAAAGATTTTAATTACAGTTCATTGTAAGTACAAATAAACCATTATTAGTAACATTTTAATAGCCCTTGAAATTAGTTTATCCCTCGCCAATTAGTCAACATATGTGACAATGACAGGACAGAGTATTATCTTCCAATCCAGACATTTGTATTCGAAAATTCGCATGAAACAATGCTTAGTATATGCATGTCGTAATGTTCTTATATACATACACATGAAAATATATTTACTTTATTACGATCACAGAAAATAAAAATTTGATACAATATATATTTATATATCTAGAATTTATAATATTCATATATCTTTTATTTCTTAGTATGCTGATACAAATACATAGAGTAAAATCTGTGACTAATATCTTAAGTTTTATGCCAGTCTATCAAATTTATGTATTACGTGAATTTATAAAAATAAACTATAATTAGATCAGATACAGAAATGGTTTTCAATGTGTTATCAATGTAAAATGATAGAAAATAGAAGATTAAGTAACATTAACGACACTAACAAATAATAAATAAGAGATCATTCGTTCCCAGTAGAAAAATTTAAAAATGATTGTGGTTCTACAGATAACATGTATTGTTTTACCTTTGTTATGCTAAATGATATAAAAGAAATGATATTTTTCTACACATCAAATAAGTAAGCAGTGCAGTGTGCTCATTACATGTGTTATCTGTTTTGTATAAACAGAAATTTGATGAAAGAAGCCCAGAAAATACAACTTGGTACAGTGTTACTGTAGGAATATAATGGTTTACTGTTCGGATAATTTTCTTTTCCCTTGAGACAGGAGAAAAGTATCACTACCTTTCAGCATTGTAACTGAGAGGCGAGGACTTAGGCGCACAGCGCCAGGTGGATCTCTTGGAAGAATTGGAATTCCATGGTACTTCAAACCACGCTGACCAGCTACAGATACTTTTACAGCCGACTCCGGAACTGAACCCAATTGAGTCTTGTTATTGGCTGTTCTTGTAGCTAAATTGACAAACCCCCAGAATATCTTATAATATTAAGTAAGTTGATAATATGAAGAAAATTAAAGAAAATGGTATTAACGTTACTACTAATACCCCAAGTATGTTAGAATTTCATAGGAAACTATTATTGGAGAAGCTGTTATAATTTGGTCGATTGAGATAAGTTCCTAACTTGAAAATTTTAAATGTCAAGTTAACAACTCAAGTTACAAGGAATACCATTCATTACGTGATCCAATTTGTGACTGTAAGCAATATATTTTAAGTTATTTTAATTTTGTCTTATACTTTTGAAAACGTATATGGTTCCAAAGAATATAAAAATATAGAAAATAAAATAAAATTGGAGAGTAATTCGACTTACATTGTTGGGTAAGTTCAGGAGTCTTGTCAAGTTTATTATATGTAAGCTTTATTTTGTTGAGTTCATCCTTCAACTGCAAAAAGCATTCATATGATCAGTACAATTATTTTATTGAAATATAAAGAGCAAAATCGTTTGTTTCCAATAGAAATTATACCTGATCTACTTCTTCCTGTAACTTTCTATTTTCTTCCCGTTTTTCTTCTAGTTGGGCATTAGAATTTTCTTTTTCTAATTTTAACGTTTCTAACGTTTCAGATTTTGTGTCATCTACTTTACGTAAATTATCCAAATCAGTCTTACATGTCTGGAGAGATTCTTCCATATCATCATTTTTTTTCTTCAAATCTGTTTGTTGCTCGAGGCGAACATGAAGTGACTCCATTTCTTTCTCTGCATTTTTAAAGCTTTTCTCTAGGTTCCCGCGTAATGTTACACATTGATCTCTTTCTTCAGCACTAAAACAATAAACACAAACAATCATGAATATTAAATTGTAATTTATTAATACTTGAGCGACTTGTTAATAAAGTGACAATCTTGTACCATGATACATAAAAACAACTCTTCGATACTTTCAAAAGCGATGCTAACAAGATGAAAGTAATTTGTATTTTCAACATGTTTGATGAATAATTCACAAGAAATTAAACTAAATATTTCACAATGTTATTAATAGTTTCATAAATTCATAATAAAATATTTCAAAATTTTTTGAAATTTATGTTGTGGTATGTGACATGTAACACAAAAATAACGTCATAATATATCGCGTGAACATACCTGATTTTAAGTTGTTCGTTCAATTCATCAATTTGTCTAACTAGTTCAATATTTTCAGACGACAAAGTCCACCAGTTACAAATCAACATTAAACAAGTGACAAGAAGTCCTCCGACAAGGAGGGGAGGACATCGGCCTCCTCCGACTCTCATACTGTCAATTCCCATTCCTTATTTATTGTATCCTATATTTACAAGAATACATGTATTTTATTATTATCCATATAAATGAAAAATCAATTTCTCTTACATGTCACTTGCGTTTTGTTCGAATGAAAAAAAAAATGAGAGATGTAAGTAAATGGTTCTTATCAACTGCCACGATGCATTACTCACGATCGATGTAAGAAAATAAAAGAAACAGCACTTTTTTAATATCCTTTTCACGGATGTGGATTCTGTTTAAACAATCTTCACGTGATTCGAACGAAATAAAACATGTAACGTGTCGTGGGCGTATACTGATATACACTACCGGTAATGATAACGATGTAAACGCATTTTATCACGGTAAATATTAGATCACGTTGCGTTTCGACGTGCCAAGATCCTTAACGCGTGTCACAAAATTATGTTTCTTTGAGGATTGCCGCGACATTAGCGTAAAAACAGTTTAATCAATGCGATGCATTCATCGTGCTGGGATAACTAACAGTGACGACTGGTGACGACGACTAACCACGGCAGTCACATACACAGTACCACGTAGTTCAACGTGTACGCGTATATGTACACACACATATCTAATAGAACCGCATGCATATACATATATTTAAAACTGATATGTATTTATCAATGAAGAACTGACAAAAACTATCTAATATATTTGCATATACATGTATATATTTATACAAAGAATCACTATTTTTATAAATTACTTCTATGCTCAGTTCAATATATTCAAGAAATTTTCAATGCCACTTTGCATCCAGCTGTTGGAAGGTCTGGGATGAATTACTATTCTTTGTTAAATCGTGTATATTAATGTGCAGAGTCTGAGCTATTTAACCAGTTGCCAACTGTGAAAACATGCGTTTTCGCGTTGTTATAAATCAACTTTATCTCCTGTGATAACTTCTTTTCACAGCGTATCTTTTGCAAAAAGATCAATTTTGAGCGAAAGATAAATCATCGAAAAGTGAATTTTTAAATGTTTAAACGAAGTATCCTACCGAATGCGTTGGAATAAAAAATAGTAAAGGGTACAGTCATGAAGTAATACAATACGCATAAAAGTCACATTTATTCTGCTCTATTTACGAGCAGACGATATACATTTATTTAACACTGTACCATTGAAGAAAATTAATAGCTGAATAGAGTGAAAAGTATCATGATCATACAATGAACCGAAACGACAAGAGACATGTATTTAGAAACCCAACGTTCAATCTATACCGTGATACGATTCACCGAAAGATAGACGGATTTAAATAGAACAACGAAAAATTCAACTAATTCATTGTAACGAGTAACATAATATAGACCGGTAGTGGTATGCGGATCGTAAACTTGTAATTCTTACCAGTAGGCAAGGTAACTTCAAGGTATACACTACTCAAGTTTGTTCGCTTATGATTCACGAAAAAAGTATAAAAGAAAACAGATTCTACATATTGACTAATCACGTTGATTGTTAATAAATGTACAATAAAATATGAACATTCGCCAATTGTGATGCCAGCGTTAAAGATTATTTAATTCTAAACGATATTATCGTGTTCGAATGGAAACACGGGAATCGCATTCATCGTTGGTTCTCCCTCTCACCATTACGTGATCTCACAGTAATTCGTATGCGCATTTTTAACAACGGATCGTCTCCAATCATAAACGAACGCCCCATCCTGTATACGCAAATTATCATCTACATCGTTATGGTTTTATTTTTCGCGTGCAGCGACCTTGACTGCGTGCGAACTTAAATAAAATATATGAGAAATTTAATATATGTATACATATATATGTATATATAATATAAGCCAGCGCTGTCCAGCGGTGAGGCTCCTCACGCGCATGTTTCCCTTTCCAATTGTTCTCTTGCAGCATACCGCCGTTACCAGCATTTGTTGTCACTATACGTAGTCCGTTTTTCAAAAGAAGAGATACCTTTCTCTCTCGCCCACGCTTTCTTTTTTCTCCTACTCATCCTTCGTTTAGCTTACGTAGAAAATAATTACTGCGACATGGATACAAATTATTTCTATGGATTCATTGTAAATTAGAAGTTAATAACGTTTAATTGACCATTTTCTATTTCTATAAAAATTTGCAATAACAGCTAACATCCTATTATCAGTGTGTTCATTTACGATATCGTTGAAATAATTTTTCAAACTTTATATACTTAGATTGCCAGACAATATGTCAGCAGTCATGATTGTCCGCTCCACCTTAATGATTCTAGGCTGACAATATATGGAAATAGTAGTGGGGTAGATAACTATTATCACCTTACTCGCGAGCATCAGATCTAATCTTTTGAAAAACAGACTATAATTACAGCCTGTAAGCTTCTTTGTCGTCGAAGATGCTATCCGTAGCTGCCTCCTCAGCGTCGTGTGGTTTCTTTGACGATGCAGACGGGAGTGGGAAATCCCGAAAGGGCTCGCACCCTCGTTTGGATAGCGCTGATGTAAGCGGTAGAACACATCGGCAGCCATTTTGTATGTTTACGTTCATGTTATATGTATGTTATGAAATTGGAGAAGAAGGATCGCCGATGGTAGCTTCTTGTTAATGACTGAGATAGACACCCTGACAAGGGAAAGATACCGGGATCGATACCCGATCGGTCAATTCTTTTTCTCTTACAATGAAGTGCTCAAGACATTCGTCGACATCCGGTCATTGTTATGCAAAACATATGTCCGAACAGCCACATTTACTTCCTAGATCCGGCTGCGCAGATGTTCGCTACTGATACCAAACATTGGAGCTAGACATCAAAAAATAATCTATCGCTGCAAACGTCTGACAATGAGTGTTATGCGCACTCGAGTGTAGTCTGCACGCCTAACTTTATCTCTAGAACGATCGACGAATACGCTGTTTCGATAAGTAGACATTGTTGTTGCGAATTTTAATTACTTGAGCTCGAGCCAATTATTCTGGGAAAGTATTTGTGGGAACAGATGGTAGCTATATTGTTCAATTGTTCTTGATAATCGTTATTGTTATTATGTAAACTGGCGTTAGAAACATATCGTTATTTTTAAATATTCGACATTGAAAGTTGTATTTTAAGTCAAGGATAAGTTAGGAAGATAAAGAAAAGCGACGTTTTCAGTATTGTGAACGCAACATAGTGTACTAAAAATCGATTTTTCTTCGCTCTTACTATATTACTACAGGGCCGAAATAATTTGCATACGGTGTAGTTAATTGCAACTTATCTCACTTTTATATGTCATAATACAGGGCACAAACTTTATTCACTACTGTATACAAAGAAATATGTAGTTTGATTGTGTGACCGATGAGTCGTTCCGCGCAAGTTTTTCACAGTAATTTGTATCGTGCCATCATCGAAACAGCGTAATCGACGCCTAATAAGTTTGTAACATGGTTCGAATGAGAAAATCAGGTGGAACGTTCCATATTCTAATATCGAGATACACGTAGAAACGTTGCACTTTCCGTGAAAAATATACTCGGTCAGAGGTACACAGTTTTCTTTGCGACACTATCTGCGAAAAATCGGTAACTTCTCGTCGTATCTTTCACATTCGAAGTATAATAATATGTTCACTCTTCTTTTTTTCTACAATATGCGGGTTTCATAGAGGGGAAAGAAAATCTCGAAGATACCATTTTTCTCTCTCTACAATATAGTTACATCCATACTGACTACTATGAAATAATGTTTACGTCGACTCTTGCGTACATGAATATTGTCTTCTCGAAATGTTCGGTACTTTCTCAATCGGTATGATGTTTACTTGGGATCACTTTTGTTTGCGTTTCGCTTTCAGAGTTTCTTTGTTCGGTTTTTCGGGTATTCAAATAATTCGCGTTCTCGGTTCTTGATTTCATTTACGAAGCTGAGCCTTCTTCAAAAGCAATCAAATCTGCTTCAATGCACCAACGTTAACTAAGTCGTATCTTACGGTCATAAATAACGTTTGAGAAAAAAAAAACAATTTTGACATACAAACGAAGACGTCGAACGGTGTCTGAAATATAGTGAGATGATGTTTCACTAACAAGATTAGAAATAAACCTGCATCGATAAAGGGTACGGTCCGTTCTTCGTTGAACAGCGCGTCATTATGTTATACTCTTTCTGTTTTATTTCAATCGCAGACCTTACACAAAGTTCATTATCTTTAGAAATGATAATATTATTAGCTATACAAGATGTGGTGTCGTCCTTAAAAAAGTACATTGATCTATATATGTAGCGTTTTTGATTATTAACAAGAATCGTTTTACAAGATTACACGAACGTAAATTTATATCGAAGTATAAAATTCGAATTAGCGAATATTGGTTTCCTTAAACGATACCTGGGTCTGCGATCAGGCACACTAATTTTGTAGCTGTGGTGTTTTAAACATTCGAGTATATCCGACACGTTTTAAATGATTTATTTACAAAATTCGGTAAACTTTCAGAAGATATGTACGAGAAGACGATTCCTGTATTTTTCTTTCGTCTGTAAGTTATTTCTGCAAAAATCGAGGCTTCGTTTCACGAAACATAGAGTTATCCTTCTCGTATGCACCGTCTCAATTTTACCCTATTTATATTTTAGTACCTTATCGGAAAGGATCAATTACCTACGAATCTTCACTTTTCTTTTTATTACTAAAAAACAGTTTTAAAATTGCTCGCAGCAACGCGTACGTTGAGACCGCGAAATTTCGTCGAAAAATACAAACTGTATATTATTCAGTACCATTATAGGTTGAGTGCAGTGTAATTTGATCCGTCTTATGGCGCCAAACACGCTGTATTCGCAAAGAAACTTTGCCACTGATGCATCGGCAATTTTTTTGCGGCAGCGTCCCTTTACTCTCTCATTCTTTTTTTAAATTTTTCTACTGCGTACAATTCACTTTGTATACGTTCAATATTTTACGTACGTTTCATGCAAATTGTAAGCATACTAAGGCTTTGTCTTTTTAAGTTATAGTTACGTAGGAAAAGAGTCTATAGTAAAATCGTGGTCCGATGTTACCGCGTTACTTTTTTTCCCCTAATGCTTCATCACAGAACGCGGTTTTCAAACTTGGGATGTACGAGTTCACGAGAAATCAATCTGATCGATCTGTTTGAACATTCGTATGTGCCAAGAGAACGAAAGTCTTAATTACAAGACTTCTTTGCATCGTCCACTACAGTCAAGCAAATTAAAAAAAAAAGAAGATAACTGAGCGTGTTAGTATGAACATTTGCTTTCGTTACTGCCAAGGATTGTATTGTAATAGAAATGCAAGGTATGAAATTCTCACATGTAGTCAAATAAACTATACTACAAAATTGATGTTGCAAGGAATACACTCATGTTCCAGTCATTTCGTTTTAAATCGTTTAAACAAATTTTTCCAATTGTTAGTATAATATTATTAATATCGTTCTTTAGAGACGATTGCTCTCTTTGAGGCTAACATTAATAAATAATGAACAAAAACTTCCTATACTAAAATTAATAAAAACCTAAAATACATGAAAAGAAATTCTGTTTACTGTGATTGCTTTACATTGTATATAACTTTTCATTTAAAAGTGTCTGGTATGTGTGTAATAGACAGATTATGACACCCTTACTTGAATATTAAAACAAAATTTGTACCTTTTCTCTCTGTTTTCTTAATTTTAGTATAGTCACAGTTTTTAGAGTTTCATTTATCTACTTCACGAGAGTATGTTTTTATTTGTAAATTAACCTATGATGAAATAACGAATATTTTATGTAAAATGTATTTCTATATTTATTTATAGATCCTTTCAGTATATTCGGATATTGCATGGAAAGTATACATGCATTAAGAATTACTTTACAAAGAACAGAATATAGTATCCCATGTACGTACATTTCACAATGTTTTATCTGCACAGTATTATAATAATTATGAATGGATGTTCCAGTATGGTCTAGTGTCATCGCCTGTCAACACAATTTACAAAACAATAGAAAAGAACTAATAACTTTTATCAATTACTTGTACAAATATTTTTATATCCAATGGGACACATGTCTTATTATTACATTCTAATGTTAATTTCATAGTGATATCATATATTGAGCATATTTTTAATATACAACGAAATCCAAATTGTACATTAAATTAATTGAAAGTTATTAGTTCTTGAGATCGTTTAAACTTTTCAACACATTTCGAATATCTCAGTTCGTAAAGGGTATTGTTAATGTAAATTTTAACATAATATATTAAGCATTTTGAATGCTATGTTAATGCTTAAGCTACAAGCAAACAACAAAAAGAATGTGTATTCATAACGTAAAAGTAAAATGTGCGCTTAAATTATTGCATTTCAATAAAATTTGAAGCGACCAAAACAAATTATGAAATTTATTACCAGCTTCATCAGTATGAGTTTTAAAAGCTCCTAGATGGTTTAATTAAAATATATTATGCTCAATACAAATAATGATGATATTACCTTAATGCATTAATGCATGATTGTTTTATTTCCTTCTATATAAATTCTTTCTATGCTTCCTATATAAATTCTTAGCATCTTAAAAGATTAAACTTTATATTAGACATAATATATTATAATGATATACTATTCGAATAATTATTTCGTTGCCATCTAAAAATATTCTTAACTTTCTTCAAATTTTGTATTTTCTAAAATATTAACGCCATCGAAATCAAGTTATAATCTTTTACGAACAATATGTGCATTTCTACTAACTTATATTCCTTTCTTTCAGTTTTCTTTACAAAAGGTCTCTGTTTTGTTATTGAAAGCAATAACAAAATTACAAAGGTAAATTTGTATCGCACCCATTATTAGAGAATTTTACACTACGTGTTCCTTTCTCTTATTGATTCCGTGCTTTCTTAGCAATTGGCAGTAACAAAAGTAACCAGATTAAAGTGTAGCATCGATCGACTTCTAAACAGAAAGAAAATTGTATGATCAATTCTGCTTCATACACTTGCATCGCAAACTACGAATTTTTAGGTAAATTTCTAGACAAAATTCTAAACAAATATTTACAATAAATATTCAAATGTAGCAAGAATTTTTCTTGACTTCCAGAATCTATACGAAATTCTGTACGTATTTTTACACAAGTAATAATAAAAACCTTCAAGTATCATCAATAAAAAAAAATATAGAACACTTCCAACGGAAGCTTTACAAAAATTAAATAAAAATTCCGTTTCACCGTTTTTATCATTCTATATTTATATTTTAATTTATTCTGTAGAAAATTAAAATGAAGGTGGTCGATATTTGGATAAAAACTAATGTAACCTGGATAAGTGATGCAAGTGTAACCATCGATATGTTACCACATTCATAGAAAGCAGTATAAACATGAAAAAACTTGTTTAACTACAAAATAACCACCTTGCCATTTATTAACAGTACTCGTGTTATCTTTACAGAAAGATGTCGCGGGTTCGCGAGGGAATAGGAGAATAACGGTGAGTCAGAAAACGCGGTACAGAAAGACCTTGTACTCGTATAGAACACTTAAAATACTTCTTTTTTTAACCCTTATGTTTATACCTCAATCTAGCTGTGGACACTTCTTTCATCGCTCTTTATCGTGCATTCACTTCTTTCATTTACTCGCATATATCACGTCGCTTACTCGAACGATGCACTGTTTCTCATTATCGTTGTTAGGCGTGTGTTCCAGCGGGAATTAAATAATGAGTAAAACTTTTGTTTTCTTAGAGAGTAAGAAAACAGGCTCACGAGAAATTATCACTTGGCGTCTATTTTCATCTTTTTCGGCGTGGAGCTCGCCTGTGCGCGTGTGTCCGAAGCCGATCTCTTCATCTGAGGATTGCTCTTTACAGCTGTTGTGGGATCTGTTGGTAAATTATTGATTGGTTATTCACTACTTATAAAGAAATTATTTTAAAGTTATTCCTATGAAAATCTATGGTAAAAAAATTATGGTTTACTGCTGGCATCAGAAAATGTTTACACTAATAAGGGTTTGTTGTATTAGTTATTTAATAATATAATAAAATAAAAAGAGTATATATTAACCTTGCAACCACCTCACTTGTGTCGCTGGCCCATATCCTTTATCGTTTCGTGCTGCTATTCTAAATATTATGGCCGGTTTTGTAGTAGTGTCAACGTGAGCAGAACTAAGAGAACTGTTTGTCACCGAACAGGAGTTATTCGAACCGCAATAAACTCTAATAAAGGCTAATTGATTTGGAGTCGACAGAATTGTTCTTGGTTCCCCATCGTTATTCAACGCGGTACTAGCACTCCGAACAGCTAAGTAGACAGAATATTCCAAAATAGGTCCAACGTTGCTGGATGGTGGTTCCCAGGAAATTTGAGCACCTTCAGCGGACTTAGAGATTTTTATAGCACTAGGTGCTCCGGGGTAGCCCGGAAGACACGTTTTGAATGCGGATACCTTGAAATATGAGAAAATTTGATATAGTAAATTCTCCTCAATTGTTCTTCGACTTATAAACAAAAATAAATAACTTGGAAAAAGAGGATACGATTATTCCAGCATTACAGCTCGTTTTTATAGTTTACAATTACCAATAACTACAAAAACAAGTTGCAAGGGTCGAATAATCATATCCCTTTTCCCCAAGTTGTCCATTTTTGTTTACAAGCTAAGGGATAATTGGAGAGAATTTATTGTAGTTATTATTGAGTTTTTTAGAACATTCGCAATTATTTTATTTACCTCGCTCCAAGCACTTCTTCCACAACTATTCACAGCAGCGACTCTGAACTTATAAGCTGTCCCAGGTTCTAAAGCCACTTTGGTTCTTCCCTTGAAAATATCCATATTCAACGACTTCGCTGGAATATCTAAATCTATCGGCTCGTCAGAAGTTAGATAATAATGTTGTACAGTAAAACTTGTCCCCTTTATTATACCCACATCGTACCATTCTGCTTCTTTCTTTTCCTCTTCACTCTACAAATAGTTATTAAAGAATTTATTTCATGATCATTTTTTTCATGGCAATCAATGAACTTATTTGTTAGTACTAAAGGTATTATTTTACCTGTTCAGTTTTTATTTTAACTGGTTGTTCGGCAGAACCTAAGGCAGCTGTAGCTAGTGTAGTCAATGCTGTAGAATCATCCCCACTTTCTGATCTACTGTCGCTTAATTTATCCTGCTTTAAAGTTTCTTTCTTAACAGGTTCTTCTTTCGCTTCAATTTTGATCGGTATCATTGGTTTTGGAACATCCATTTCCTTCTCAGAAGGTGAAACACTACTTGTGGATGATATTACTGGTTCCGGCATTTTTGCTTGTTCCATTGGCTCGTCGGGTTGTTCTAATTTAATATCTGGTGTTACAATGGGCGTTGTTACTGGTATATTTACATCGGCGGGAGTCATAGAAGATTCCGCAGCCATGGATTCATCATTATCTTCTAATTTTTCCATTGAAGAATTTTCCTCAGGGAGGTCCATTGATGGTTCTGAATCTTCATCTTTAGCTTTCACTGCATCTTGACTATCATCTAATGAAAACTGTGATGCACTGTCTTCGGGTGACAAATGTTCAGAAGCTGGCGATTTTTCATAATCCTTCACGTCATTATGTTCAATTTGTTCGGTTTCCTCGTTCTCCGATGGATCTACAGCGTCCGGCATAGATGTGTCTTCTAATGGAGTTCCCATAGGTTCTGGTGTAGCAGAGATTTCAGTTTTGATCTGTGTTTCGTCTAACGATGAATTAGTTACAGTCGGCATGTTACTTTCAGTTACTGGTTCTGCGTCATTGGTAGCTTCTTCAGGTATTTCACTTTCATCTGGTTGTGAGTCGATTGAAGGTTCCGGCTCCATTTGCAGTTCTTCTGTAGTGCTAGTTGAAACAGGAACTTCAGAAGCAGCCTCTGAGGTTTCAGGATGTTTTGCATCACTTTCTTCTATATGAACATCGTCGGTGGTTGTAGCACCAATATCTTCTTCCAATTCCGCAGATTCAACAGTAGGAGTTATCTCCTCCTGTTCTTCCGTTGCGGGATCTTCGTCTACATCCATTTTATCGGTCTCCTCATCTTCAGATAAAAGAATATCTGCTTGTCCATCCATTTGAGGAATCACAAAATCACCATTACCAACGACTTGCATAGTTTCGCCGGCTCCCATTTGAGAAACTAAAGCTGCTGCCGTGGTGGCTTCGCTACCATTACAACTATTATCTATTTTACCATCTCCCGCCCCAGTATCATCTGTAGCCACCATAAAAGACAAACTACCTGAAGGTTCCTGAACTGGATCTATTAGACCTGCTTCCGCTGCTAATGCAGCTAATGCTGCATCAGTTGTGGCAGGACCATCGGTTGTAGATGCTAAAGTAGCTGATGGTTGCTTTTGCGATGGAACAAATAACATCTTACTGGTATCTATCGCATCTGATGCACTTGAAGTAGTGACCACTGAACTACTCGTGGGCATCAGAGTAACCGTTTTCGCGCCAATTCCTCCAGACATTTGTAATGTTACAGGTTTACCAGACACTGTAACAGCTTCCGGTGTTTTCTGTATTTGCGGAACAGTAACGATTTGGTTCTTTCCAGCGTTAAAAATGGCTTGTGGGCTTCCTTTTGTCGCAATCGTTACTGTCTTTGGTACACCACCCTGACCTGGAACCGTAATAGTAATAGGCTTCCCAGCAGTTCCACCTCCCATTGCCCCAGATGAAACTACGATCATCTTCACTCCTTGTTGGTTTGTTACGTGATTAGTAGCTGACAAAGGTAAAACATTTACGGGTGTAGTAATATTACTCGTTTGTCCGTTACCAGCTTGAGATGTAGTAACAGCCTGTACAGCTCTTAAACCAGAACCTGTTGTAACTACAATTATTTGATTACGACCAACCAGGCCACCATTATTTCCCGGTTTCGTAATCATTATTGTTTGCTTGCCACTAATATTTTGTCCTTTGCTCATTGCGACGATGCTAGATGTTTTCATGGTAGTAAGAATCTTAGATCCTGTTACAGTATTTGGATTTACTAGTCTTAATATTGTCGGTCCTTGATTAAGAGGTTTTGCACCCGTTGCTTGAACGGCCTTACCAGGAATAAGACTAACCTTAGGCATACTGGTTACCATTCCTTGCCCAGTTTTAAGAAGATGTACAATTTGAGGTTGACCAGCGATATTCTGACCTGGTTTCTGAAGAATGATTTGTTTGCTTTGCTGCGGAGATGCAGTTCTCAGTACTGTAGCTCCAGGTGCAGCAAAACGTATTTGTTGACCGGGTTGAGCGTTTTTCATTCTAATCGTATTGGCTGTAGTTTGCGGAAGGATTGGTACATTATTCATACTTATTTTGGGAGTTGCAGCAGCTGCTGCGGCCAAGGCAGCAATACCTGACATTGCAGCTGGTGTTTGACCCGGCGCTGTTGTATTGGTAGGCGGAGCCTGCTCCGTGGTCGTTGGTGTTGAAGTAACGATTGGTGAACGAATTCTAATAAGATTTCCAGCTACTCTCGGTGTCATTGGACTCGTTGGTTTTGTTGCAGCTTGTGCTGGTACTGGTTTTTGAACTGGACTTTGTACAGATGATTGTATTCGTACTGGAGTTTGCGCTATGGATGGTCGTACAGAAGTTGAAGTAGATGGAAGAGCGGCAACGGTAGCAATGGGCGGAGATGTAACAGGAACAGTTGCAGGTGTAACCACTGCTGGTGTAGTAGTTGTTGTGGTAGTAGTTTGTGTGGTAACTGTTGGAAATGTGCCGGTTGTAGCCGGTGGCATATCGTATTTCTGAATTTGCAATATATAATATTGCGCTGATGGTGTTGCTGTCCAACTAACTTCCAATGTTTGAGTAGATGCCCTTACTAATTGTACTCTGGATGGAGCAGGAGGTATACTAACTTCAAGATACCATAAATCTTTGCAGCAGACCTAAAAAATCATGTTACATTAAAAAATAGATAAAACTGATCTCGTACTAACAAGTAATTGTACGAACTAACAATAACCTGATTGTTCCAAGCTTTGCGATATCCATCCCTACCAGACCATATATAGAGTCTGCTATGCACTCCAACTGCACAGTGACCAGCACGAGCACGAGGAACATTATCTTCCATGGTATCAAGTGTTAATTCCTCCCATGTCAATGTTTCTAAAACAAAATTTACATAATTACTTCCTTAATTAATATGTGATAATGCACATATACTAACTTACCTAAATTTAAACAAGCCAATGTACTTGTGCATTTCCATTCCTTTTCATGGGTTGCAACTTGAACATCCTCAACAAGTGGTACCCAACCTCCGAAAACATACATTCTATGACCAATTAAAGTGGCAGTGTGAAGAGAACGTGGTAATGGAGTAGGTCCATGAACTACTGGTTTGTTCCAAGTCATAGTATCAATATCAAGAAACCATAAATCACCCAAGCGACAACCACTCATACCACCATAAATTACCAAGCTTGTTTTTCCTGTTTTCCGATCTGTATAAGCTACTCCACTATGGGACTCTCTGGGTGGTGGTTCAGGCCCATAAGTGTTTGGTATATCCCAAGCTGTTCCACCATCCAGGAATAGCTCAAGGGTATACAGTTCATTTAAATATTTCGGTATGTGATTTTTTGGATCATCACTTGCATTTGATAAACCTCCAAAAACAAAGACTTTATTACCAATAAGGGTAAAACTATGCCCCAAACGGGGACGTGGAACAAGACCCTGCTTTGGTGGTTTTGGTCTTAATCTTTTCCATTCCCATCTGCTTGCTTGAAGTTCATAAAGTTCATTAGAATATTTCCCATATTCTATCATACCACCAAATACCAAAATCCTGGTTCCATCAACAACAAGTCCAAATGCTGCACATCCAGGTGGAATATCACCTTTTGTCAATGGTACAAACCATTGATTAGTTGCTGTAAAAAGTACATATAGAGGGTACTTTTTTATTTACATAGATTTGCATAATAAAGAATGTTTATTTAAACTGGATTAAAATTACTAATTAAATACAGAATAATTAATAAATATTGCTATAATAACTGCAGTATAAAACATTGCTCATTCTATTAATATTGGAATTAGTACTTAAACTTAGTTGATAGTTTATTGACTAACTCATCAATTACTCTAAGGAATAAAAGATAATATTAAACATTTTGCTCAATATATTTCAAATTATACTTAGTAAACTCTTAAAACTTTAGAGACTAATTATATGAATTATATCAATATATTATTCTTATTTAAATAAACGCTTGTATACAGAGTATATCATATTTTATAAAAATGTTTAAGATTAAATTCATAGTGCGCGCCAAAATATGCACCCGCATAAGTATTAAAATATGACAAGAGAGAAGAATGCAGTGGGCTATTATGATACGAAGGGGATGTAAAAACGCAATCCGAAAGAGTGGGAGGAGAAATAGGAACGGAAGGAAAAAAGACAAGGAAAGGTGAAACGTGAACGTGGAACGACAGGAAACACGGCGTATCAGTGGTGGGGCGTACAAGACAGCAATGGCCGCTCCCGTAGAGTATACACATGAAAAATGACAGATCGCGCCATTTCTATGTATGAAACCCTTTCGAAGTCTGTCATATCAAACTGAAAAATCCATAGCTGGGATACAATCGAAATATATGAAACACATATTAAGAAAACATTTGACGCGAACGAAATTCGTGAATTCCTCGGTGATCCGGCCGGTGACCGTCTTGACAACGTATGTCGCCATCTTTGATCGCGGGAATCATCAAGAATGGCGCGCACAAAAGACGCACAGCAGCGATGCTACTTACCCGTGTTATAGACATGAAGCTCGTCAACAATGCCCTCGTTTCCACCGCCGAAAACAACCATGAGGTCTTTAATAGCGACCGCCCTGTGTCCATGTCTGGGTCTTGGCTGGGGCCCGGTCGTATTTGTGATCCGCTTCCACTTTAGTATGGGTGCCGCCATGATGACCGTTGATCACATCATTTGTTCATACCGCGCGACTATGAACCACCGAGTTACCCCTGGAGCAGTAGGGCGCTCGATGGTTTCGTAGATAGTGCGCCCTTCCTTATCTTGGAGCTTTGTCACCTTCACTGTTCACGATTCGTTTGCCCCCAGACTTGAAGGAATTCGAAAGTTCACACACTCGATGAAAACGTACTACTCTCGATTTTCTCAACACCGTCGATATCCGAACTTTTCGATTATAACCTTCCTTTATTGGTAGTATTTCGCGAACTTTCTCTCCAACACTGTCCAAACGAAGGATTCATAGGGACGTGACGCAGAGCGATAAACTTCCGATAAGAGTTTAAAATTACGAAAATTCCATACGAATCAGGAGACGTCTGTAACGCAACACGTATGTACACTGGCGATCAGAATACTTTTCCACTCCCACTCCAACTACCAAACTTACCAACGAAAATCCTTGCCCTTTCTTAAGTCGTGATACTCAATGGCCAATTCGCAGCGCCATGCTTGTGGGTGGCAAAGCCGACAATTTATTCTCACGGTGCATGTTCAATTCATACGTTCTATGGATAAACTGTACACAGATACAACATTATTTACATATTTTAATGATTTTATATGTTTTTGTATAAAAAAAAACAATTAACTGATTACAGAGTATCATACCATGATTGTAAGAATATACAATAAGAGTTTCTTTAATAAACTGTAAAGAGATCTTAAAAATTTCTTTTCTTCCCACTTTGTTTATTTGTGTTAACTATTCATGTGTTATTTCATTCACACATACAATGAAAACAAATGTAAATGCAACCTCAAAATATATAAATTTAAATGAGTCAAATGATATACACATGCATATTCCAAATTAGCGAATGAAAACGTAACAGCAGACAAAATAAATAATGCTATACCTAATTATATTTAACCTTTCGGTAGAATTATATTCTTCTCTTAATTATGTATGATTTAAGTGCCAATAAAATCTAAATTATCGTTAAAATAGAAAACATAATTTGTCAAAAAATCGGATGAATCGAAAGCGCGCCAACAAGACTAATTAATTATTGTTTCTGTCGTTCTCTGTGTTTGGCTCTGCAAGTAGGTCACTGAATATTATGATATAAGAAAAAGATACTAGTATCTCTGTTGCCTGTTGGTAGTAAGAGTGGGGTGAAGAAGTACAATACCGTCACGGAAAGGGTCTGCGTGGCGCTAGTGAAACGGAGCCACCTTATAAAGGTTGTGTAATGTCATATAAACGTTAATCCTATAAAGATAGACAAAACTTCCTCCAGTTTTAAAGAGTGACTTGTACTCAAAGCGCCACCTAGTGTTTTACGAATCACAAGATAAGAGCAAAAAATATGGATTACTTCCAATTATTTGTATTTATCGTATAAAAGTCAGTCAGAGTATTTGGAATGTATTGAAAAGATTCTTTTAGAAAAAAACTAAAATCCTATGAATTAGAACTGCTAATGCAAATCTGGCAATAAAGACGCACTTTCTTTCGTAGATGGCGCTTTTAATGCAGCTAGTTGGCGGAGTGTTACATTGACTTCAACTGAATTTACATGCCCGAGGTAGATAGCAGAGTGTATAGAGTAAATAATGTTGCTGCCACTACACAGAGAAAAAAAGTAATGATGCGATTTTTTTGCATTGTAAACATGAACTTTTTTAGTAATACTGCTGTGTAAATTTTAATATGTATTTTACAGTCTAGTGGAAATTTATATTTAGTTTAGTATGGCTAAAGCTTTATTCGCCATATGCACTCGCTGCACCAGCGCCACATGAATCTTGTTAGACAGAGTACTATACTACTTACTATCCATTTGACTTAAGATTGAAAGAAAATACAATAAGAATGGCGACGTTTGTAATTATATGAGAAACTTTTTATTGACTCATTTAATGCCGGGTAAAATTGTTTCTGCTGGCAGTATGTTTAAGTAAAAACACTTAATAATTCTATCATTTTTGTAAAGAACAATAATTACAAATCTAATTGAAAACAGAGACTAATACATAGTTTAAAGATCTTTAGTTGTTGGCACGCACTATAGCAAGATATGCATAAGAAAGTTGTGACGGAAGTTCTCCTCAATTTTAAGATAAATAAACAACGGAAGTGCATCTAAACAGTAGATTAGTTTAGGAAAAGACTGGAATTTAGTTCTTATTCGCCTAGTCGTATTAATATTTCGGCAGTGTATTATCTGTCCTACTTGAGATTAGAGCAAAACACAACAAAACCACGTGACTTTTTCAGGAACGTAATGTGACACTAGAGTGTAGATGAAATAAATTAACCTTATAGACCAATAACCATAATACATCACGTTTAAATAATAACTATCGCATTAAGAAACAGACAAGAATATATGTACAATCAGATATACGATTAAAATACACATGAATTTTGCGCGTCGTTTTCTTACAAGAATGAAAGTCATTAAAATATTTTAGTTTGACGTACTATACGTAGATACGGCCCTGCTCAGCACAAAAGAGGCCAATGGGAGAATCGTCACGTGACCGCCAGTACCGCCATTGTTGTTGTGTTTTGCTCTAATCTTAAGTTGAATAGACAATATATATTTTTCACGTTGCACAATCATCGTTAGAATCAAATAGGGCCCTGATTATATACTCGACTGGAGGTTAATCTACTAACATTCCTCGTGTCTGCTTCAAAACGAACACAGCTTTATGTCTGCTTTGAAACTTCCGTCAAACTGATGAAAATCGGCGCGATTAAAGATTTCGTAATGTACTAATAATTACTTTACGAATTACGATGAATTCCCCTGTATAGGCGGCTCGGTCTAACGTGACGAACATTCAACAAGAGGTTTTTAGTACTTGCCGAAAAAGCTGTTGCAATCAGTAGTTTGACGGCACGCACAAGAGGCCTCCGCAATCTTCGTCCACCATTGAACACAACTTGCGTCGGTAACGACCGCATATCTTACCAACATACATTGTTCTAGGGTTTTTTGTAAGTTTATTCCATAAAAGAACGTTACGCACGGTCACTATTCAATAGCTTATGACTTACGATGTCTGAATTACGATCACAGAATTTTACTAAACTTATAGCATTTCTTATCATTTTAATGATAAGAAAAAAAGAATGATTTTATTCCACTGCACATTCATCGAATGTAATTATAAACAGTCGGGTGTAATCGATATAAATACATATGTACAATAATAGATCCTGCTCTTGCTCAGCTGCAGGCCGCAGCTCGATTCGTTAGCGAGGATTAATATAGAGATTTCTTTACTCTGACTGGTTGGCGATTTACTGGTGAAACAATTCTGTCGTCATAGTCAAAGAAAAAGAGAAAAAGTAGCAAGTGAGCAAGACAGCATAAAATCAGCAAAACTACATGTGGAACAAGTTACACCGAAGAACGATGTATAGTAGTTTGTTTCACTCTTCAATGCTTGCGGTCTTACTCTTTACGCACATGCACTCAGTTGGCGCTCCATCATAGGCACGCGGCGCGAAATTCGATTTTTAAAGAAGCTCCAAATAATAGAATCTGTTCCTTCATAGGATTCTCGAAAACATATTTGCGAAATCTATTTTTACGTCTATTTACTATTTAAAAGATCCATTTTATACTGACACTAATTCATAGCCATTACCTCCATGTAATTATCGATTTCGAATTAGCTATAAAACGAACGACATCCGATTTACGGAAGATTGGAAATCGAAAATTACATTGATTGCCTGAGTCTCACCACGTGAAGGTTGCTGGACTGTAGACTCGGAAAGAAGTCAGAACGAAGCAGAATTCGTTATGGCTCCCTTTCTTACAAAAGCTCGTAATATTCCTGCTCGTAAAGTTTGTAGCATGTTCATTGCTATTGATTGCTATTCATTTGCTAAAAGTTTCATGCGAATAAAATAAAATAAAATAAAATAAATATAAATAAAAAATAAAATTATTTAGAATTAGTTAATAACTAATGAACATTTGAATTTTCGTTACTCATGTACAATTTGCAATGTATATTTTACTAATGCACAAAAGCGATGATCTCCCTCGACGCCAGAAAGCCACTTAAACCTTATGTGATAATTATTCTCCTACAGAAATACCATCACCAACCAGGAAAAAGAGTAGAAAATTTTGGAAAAGTACAAGACTTTTTTTATAAGACAATTAAAAGACGAAAAATTATTTCTTTAAATACAGGCTCAATGCGTTCAAGGTGAAAGATGCGTTCTAGTTTTTTTCATAAAAAGAAGAACGTTACAGAAAACAGTTAGCAAAAAAGAGTCCTAAATCCACTCCAACATTCCACCCCATGATTAAGTTTAATGAAATTTACGCAATGAATTTTTGAACGAAATTGACATTTATTCGCAACGCGTAGAAAAACCCCACGCAAGGCTATATTTTTTTTGAACTCACGCTGAATATCTACATTACACATTATCTACCTGCCTGAACGTCGTAAAGCTAGGATAGATGCGTCTCTTCGTTCAAGATGGGTTCACAACTCGCAAGGTATTAAAAAAATCCATTGAATCTGCCCGCACTGGATATAGACCAAGATCTAGTAGCGCTGTTTTTTGTTCATAGAGATGATGTTTCACGGTCTTATAGTGCAAGGTCAGGTACCTCCGGCTATCTCGTTTAGATAAACGCGATTACAACCGCAACGCTGCTAATTACTATTTTGAGAACTCAAACAATCCGTTAAAAATTGTTATGGTAATTCAATCGTTGTTAATTCAACTCGCAACTCTAAGAAAACATCGCGGATGCCAGACTGCGGAGCGTTGCAGCTATAACAAGGGCCCTGAAAGATAAATGTAGCTACTGCAACGCGATCATTCCGCAATGCTAACTTTGAAATTGATTCAAAGACAATACTCTAATGCAAAAATCGCAGTTTGCATGGGCGTCTGGAAAGACGAAAGGCAAGCTACTGCAATACGACTATTTCAACGCAAAGCTAATACAACGAATAGAAATACAAAAGATTACTTTAAGCCTTATCACTCCAAGAATTTTACAGAACGCTGGAACGCTGGCTTAAGCTTGGCAGTATTACTGCCGATTGGAGTGATAAGGATTAATATTTAGAGGCAACTAGTCTGTTGACTTTGCAAAATCTAGGAAAATTGACAAAGTAGAAACGCGATTAGTTCGCAATGCCAAATTTGAAGGTATTCTACTCGACAATTTAAAGAAAAATTTGGACCGATCTCAACGTTAACTTAAATTTCTGTTCAAATAATTAATTATAGCAACGCATGATTAATTCGTAACGTTATGGCAAATCGCGGCTGCGCCCACCCGAGCCGTTTGTTGCAGTAGCAGCATGGGCGCCTGAAAAGTCGAAAGACAAACTACTGCAACGCGATTGCGTAAACGCAACGATAATTCAACGAACAGACATTCAAAAGGCTATTTTTCGAAAGCAAGTGGACTTTAAAAATCTCAAAAATTGATGAACACAACGCGAAATCATATTTATTCGCAACGCTACGTTTAAATCTATTATGCACAGCAAACAAGATGAAATCGCAATTATTTCATTCACAACGCTGCGCTCTAGAGAATTTATTTCAATACTAATGGAAATTGTGTCTATTTTATTTGGAACGCTAATTTTTGCCTCCGTTCAAAATTGACTACAGCAATGTTTGGTCATTTGGCAACGCTATTTGCAAACCGAGAACGTACTTATACTATTACAACAACTATTATATTATTTTAACAAACGGGTACAGTCATTAAGTGGTAACGAAAATAAGGTGACCTCTCTCGACAGTTTGTCGGAAAGGCCTCTTCGGCATTTAACCTTTTTTTTTTCGACGATTCGCCTGATGAACCTAGGAGTCTACACGTGCTCCGTAGCTAGAAGAAGACCAACAATTTCTGAAACAAAGAAACAATGTCCCGAAAAAAGCCGATGATCCTGCAGGTGCAATGGAGCCGGTATCGTTTCGTTTCGAAAGCTCTAATACCCGCGCGTACGCGACCGCGATCACGGAAGCTAAGAGGATTTTCAAAAGATCGATTTCGAACCATGCATGGAATGTCATGCACCGTTCAAACAAAGTTCGAATTGAATCCTTTGAGCCCTACCGATAATTGACCATCGGGCAAATTGCGGCCTACCCGAAAGAGAATGACGGTCAGCCCCGGCCGTACCTAACAGTTCACACATACATGCTTTAAGGCAAGTTACCTATTCTACCTATTGTTATATTTCGCGTATGCCCATAGTGGCGAGGTCGCATACCTGAGTCACCCTCGCGGTGACCAGGTTTAGAATAGTAACTATTGTTATATTTAAAAATTGAAAAAGCAATCATACCAATACGCTCGCTTCACGATTGACACACACGCGCTGAGGTGCTATACCCTGTGGAGAACATCCAGAGACACCTCTGACACCCCACATGATCACATTCATTTACAACTAAGGTACATTTCAGTTATTGAAATGGTCTGACAATGTTAGGTATTTTATAATAATTGAAATATATTTTCCCGTGATCCTAATCGACTAGTTGTTGTAGAGTAAATGCCATTTCGTTAGAGTTGCATTTGACTCTTGTGAGCTTTTATTAGAATCGTGAATGAACATTCTATACATATTCTATATAGATACACATTGATTGACACTAATCGCATAAAATATGTTCGATTCGAGTTAATTATGATTTTAAAAAATTGATTAAAAATCCACTGTCTAACTACACATATACATACACAAGTGAAAATTACGTCGTGCACGATACGCTAGGCATTGTCAGTTGCTATGTTTAACCCTATGTTTCACCCTTCCGAGTAATCTTAGGCACTCAGAAGGATTCAACGAGCATAGAACCTCAAATCTCTGAAAATTCTATCTAAAAAGTGTCATTAATTTTGGGGTAGAGATACTTTAAATACATTAAAAAATGATTACGTTTCTAAGAATAATTTCAAAGTATGTTTAAATACGTTTAATTATTTGATAATAATAATTTCAAAATGTGTACAAACATGTTTAATAAAAATTTCATAACAAGAGAAAGTCGAACTTTATTTTGAACTTTAGCAAATATGTTTTACTTATCGGGGACCGTCTTTCTGCACGTGAGTTCTAATACAGTTAATCGGAAGAAAATTGTTTAATATATTGGCACAGTAAATGTTAAATTATTAAAACTTGAAACAAACGTAGAGAATCGCGGCGTGCAGGAAGACCTTAACTAACTAAAAAAAGGGGTTTACCACTCAAAGGATTACCGGTACTATACTCATAAAAAATACTACAATTTCTACGTAATAGGATAAATTATCTGTCTCAGGATCTGTAATAATAGTAAGAAATTCGATCAAATACAATCGCAGAAAAATCCATGCTTTGGTTTAGTTAAATTCTTGAATAGCTCAGAAATTTAAATATTTCAACAATTCAAATAATCAATATGACCGATTGACAGAATGACCGAATAACTAAATAACTAATTAGACAAATGATCGAAAACCGCAATGATTAAATGTACCGATTAGATACTGCAACAAAATAGTACCTTGCATTAGAGTGACCGACGAGTAACACAACCGCTGCGTTCTAATGCAGCCGAGTAAATAAATTCAGGAAAGTCAAATTGATGGTTGCGGATTATCACCGCACCATGGTTAGTGGTCGACCTCAAGTCAACGATAAAAATTCTTGAATACACAAATCCATTGTGCGTATACAAAATCGAATTTCTTGCAGTAATAAGTTCTTTTTATTTCTGGCATCTTAATATTTGAAACCATACTTCACTATGTTCTACGGATCTCTTGGACTAATACATTTAAATAATCAAAAAGCATATACGTATATGTATATCTCGATGTGGATAGTTAATGTTTTTTATTTTAACGAAAATTTTTAATATTGCTTACATTTATGAATTATGTTAATGAAGTTCTGCCACCATCTAAATGTTAATTAAATCTTTATTATTTTCTACCAACGTTTCTACCAACGTAAATGTTAATTAAATCATTATTATTTTCTACCAATGTGTAATTCAATTCATAATAAATCTTTGTGGAGAAATTACGTATATACGAAACGGGAATAATTTATTTATTAGTTTGACAATTCCGTATCGAATACTGATTGAAATAGTAAGTATTGAGTAGGAATACTTAAATCGTATAGTTTATTTATACAAAACCTTTTCGGTACATTGTTTTTCGCTAATTACTTTTTGATTTTGATTAGGTGCAATTTGTATTTTATTAGATGAAAAAATAATGTATATTCTTCACAAAACAAAGAAACATATAAAAGCTTATAATAACTTATTAAAGAAAAATGAAAATAATACATAATTCATTTTCTAAGTATTAGATTTATATATCAATCTACAAATCATTCTTTAAACTATGTTTTATTATATTAGGAAATTGTTTTTTGTGTTCTGATATAATTTGTAGTATATATATATTGTTTTCATTTTTTGATAACATTTTATTATATTCCTCCATAAGCTTAATCCCACGTTCAGTATCATTGACAACTTTTAATTGTTGGATTGGCGCTAATACAATGTTAACCTTAGCAGGATGCTGTGAATTCGTCAAAACATTTACAAGGAACATATGTATTTACATAAAGTACAACAGCTTTCGCAAATATACTGGACGCAACAGATTTCATTTATTTCAAAGTTGCAGCTCTTTACAAATAGAATTCACGCCACGTGTCTCAAATAGTACGCCAATCGAACGAATGCGCGGGAAGAGTGAGGCCGCAAATACAGTAAAGTAAGCCAAGTTAAGTTTTCTATCCATGTGCACAATACACATAGACTCTAATGGATATCATCCTGTTTCTCTACATCGTATCTAGATGCGCAGTAAAATGGTGGGGATGTGCGAGCCAACTTAGGGAGCACGAAATGTGTGTAGAAATAGGATACGTTACTGTATTTTTCGCATTATCTTCCAACTATGTACATATGTTGCAATTATAAAAATCTTATGATAAGATTCTGTGTTTACACGCGAACTTATCTACAAAACTATAATAATCAGAGATAATTAATAAACAACATTCCAATTAATTGCGAAAAAACATTTATTAAATATGCACAAGATTAATTGTACAAATCAGAAATTTCTAAAATAAGCATACAAAATTGTAATCTTAATATCTACTGAAATTCATTAATCTCTACCCTCATTTTCAAAATATACTTTATATTGTTCTTGTATGAAGTAATAACAATATAAACATAGTAAAATGCATCACTTCTTTTCCTTGGTACATTATTGAAGGAAACATTTTTTTAATATCTGGATTCATATATTCATGTTTCATGATATTTACAATACTTTTTGGAATGACATAATACCTTTCACATCTAATACAGTTAACAAATAGAAAAATTGATACTACATTTATAATGTATTTCTGTATTTAATTTTTAGATGGTGATAATATTTCGATTGCTAGATTAATTAATATAAAAATATGGAAAAAAATTATCGGAATTGTACAGGACTTATTCTTAAACCAATACATTCTTTACCAATTAATGCAACTTCGCATACTTTACATACTGTGTCTTTAAACTGTGGCAAATAACTTGCTCCACATAGTGGGCACTTAACTTCTGGTTTTCCTTTATAAATTGGAACAAATGTACTAGCACACAATGAGAATGGATTATGTTCATCATACGCCAATTGGTGTTCATCCACTGGGTTCTTGTCGCATGCCTGGAAAATAAATATAATTGAAAATATATTCTAATACAATTGTATATTCGTACATTATATTCATAAAGAAATACATACTTGTAAAATTTTTCTAACTTGTTGTGCTAAATCTGGTTTAGGTCCTAATTCAAGCAATTTTCTACCAAAAGATGCAGCAGTCTTGTAGTTCTTTAATTTGAAGAACATATTTACAGCTATCCGCAAAGTGAGAATTTGATGAACCGGTTGTAAACTGCAATGCGTAAAGTAGGCTGCCATTTCACAAATGCGTTTTTGTTCTGCTAGAGTGGCTTTAGGTAGATTTTTCCTTTCAGTTTCCATCTTCAAACCTAAAATGTATTCCCTACAAATCTGAATTAACTGTTGTGCTTCTGCAATGTCTTGTCTTGAGTCCACAACCAATAGCGGCACGCTAAGTAATATTGCTTGGAACTTTTCTATTGCTTCTGGGAATTTTCCTCCAGTAGTCAAGTGATAACAAATTTGGAGCCTCTGGACTAAATCTGTAAGATGTAATCCTACTGCGGGCAGACCACTTTTCGGATTTGCTTCTTTCCAATTTCTTTGAGGATAAGCGTATAATGAAGGTATACTGGGCAATGTATCAAAAGCTGTTCTAGCTCGTGCAAAAGTTGTCATAAAGAGATTCTCATATAAAGCAAATTCAACAATGCCAACTTGATCATTTAGTAATCTAAATGCTGTTTCAAATGATCCAGCCAATATATGGTCAACAACTAATTGGGAATTGTTCATCCAATGTTGTGTCGGCGGTACACCTTTTGTGGGTGGTGTATAATAACCATCTTCTGTCGCAGTGGCTGAGGCTTCAAGTTCTGGAGGTAGATCCACTTCTTCAACATCCCATCCAGCACTTTCTTCTCCCTCAGGTAGTTGTTCCACTTCACCACCTTCTTCATCATCTATTCCTAATTCTTCATCATTACCCCATCCTTCAACGGGTACAGCGCTATCATCTTCCGGAGCCAAAGCAGCAGCCACTTGGCTCTTTCCACGTGACAGCATTGCACCCTCAAAGAAACCTTTGGAGACTGTTAATAGTGGCCAGTTATTTTCAGCTTGTTGGATAGGTACAGGTGGTCGTAGATACACTGCTCCTTTTTCTAGAGATGAAAGTTCTTCACTCATCGAACTGTATTGCTCATCGTCTTCTGGAGATGAAATACCGTGAACCTTCTCTGTTACATAAGCTAGAGATGCTTGACCAGAATTCTAAAAATAAGAAAATAAATTGTAAATACTGTAATAATCAATTAAATCTTGATTAGTAATTGTAAAAATACAAACCCTTAAAATCTTTGCACGTTCATAAATGTCACCAAGTAACAAGCTACCTTGATATTGACCAGAGACATCCTTCCTAATTTCTGCGATTTTTATCATTTTACGTAATTTTTCCAAATTGCCAGTAATGAGATAAAGGAATGATAACTTCTCAAAATTCTTTGTTCTTTGGTAACACATCTCTACAACTTGATGATTACCTTGCAACAAGGCTGCTTGAGCCAAACTTTCCCAACAAGTTTTCTGATCAAGAGACCTTGCTGCCTCTAAAGCAACTTCGATATTTCCGCATTCAAGGGCTAGACCGAATCTAGTTTTCTCATCTTTAACAAAGTGCAGAGCAACTTCAGGATATCCCTTTTGTTGCAAGTATGCAATTATAGACTGACCAACAAGATTTGCATTTCGAACCATGTGCAGTACTTCTTCATATTTTCTATTGATCAAAGCCAGTTTGAATTTATATTCAGTTGGATCTATTCTAAGAATTCGTGTTCTGGACTCTCTGTCCAGACAATAAACTTGATTGCCTTTAACTCTGGTTACGTATATTGGTAAATCTAATGTGCGAATGATTCCGTGATCACCATTGTTAATTGCATACTTAATGTGATTACTAGTGGTATATATAAATACTCCAGAATCATCCCATGCTCCAGATTTAACTCTAGTATTTTCATGAATGGAGCATAGGGATTCCAATCGTCTGTTACAGATATTAACTGTATGTTTTGCAAGCAGAGCAACGTGGGACATGTCACTAGACCACACAACGTATCGGCATTTAGAAATCTTTACTTCAGCTAATGTTCTCTTCTGCTGAACATCGAAGAGTGTTACTTGATCAGCATCACGTAAAAGAAGCATTCCTGTACCAGCATAGAATATTTCATCACAGTTCTGAATTTGTACCTTCTTAGTAAACTCATTCTTCAAGTTCTTGATGATCAACTGCAATAAAATAATATATTGATTACACTTAAATGTTTTTAATTATATTTTACATAATACATACCGAATAACCTCTGTCCAACACAGCAAAACGATTTCTTGCAACCCAAATAGCAG
This sequence comes from Augochlora pura, assembly GCF_028453695.1. Classification (NCBI taxonomy): domain Eukaryota; kingdom Metazoa; phylum Arthropoda; class Insecta; order Hymenoptera; family Halictidae; genus Augochlora; species Augochlora pura. The sequence continues at coordinate 16,269,933 of NC_135781.1, forward strand.
TGACACCAGAATCACGTTTTGTGTCTGCCTCAGTGATTGAATCACCCTCACGAGGTATCATACACAAATCATAAGTGCTGTTTTCAATATTATTGGGTGACCTTGTACAGATTAAGACGGCATTCTCAGCCTGATTGTAGGACATACTGTAAGGACGTGTCTTTCCACCTCCACGCAGTTGCATAACAGAAGTATCTTTTGAAGTAGTAAAGTCTAATTTTCTAAGAAAACGTTCTTTTACATAGTAAAGAACATTCCCATGTACAGCATATGCTGGACGTTCTCTCTCAAGTTTGAAAATAATCATTCCAGAGTCATGACCAGCAGCAAAGAGATTTAATGTAGGATGAGCTGCGAGAACCCAGAATCTTTCATGTTCTCTTCTAAATGTGTGTAAACAACTACGTTTTGTCATGTCCCAAACACGAATACTTTTATCCTCTGAATTTGAAAGAATTAAATCTTGTCTAGGATGGAACAAGACACAAGACACATTGTTGTAATGACCACGACATGTGTCTACTTCCCATGCTTTGGCATCATTCATTCTCCACATTTTAATTTGCCTATCATCAGCTCCAGAGACAATCAAGGGCAATGTAGGATGAAAAGCTGCCCAATTGACGCCACGATCATGCCCTTCTAAGACATGCTTTACTACAGCATCAGCTTGACCAAACAAATCAGTTGCACCAGGATTTTTTAGATGATCCTCCAAACCTCCTGGACCAGGAGCTACATTCTTTTTTCTTAGGCCCGATATGTCCCATACTCTAACTGTTTGATCTAATGACGCTGATACTATTATGTCTTCTGTAGGATGGAATTGCGCACACATGACATAATGATTATGTCCAGTTAAGACACAAATGCAAGTACGACTTTGCCAGTTCCAAATACGGATTGTTTGATCATCTGATGCACTAAGGATCCATGGATATTCTTGATGAAATACAATTGTCCTGATATAATCTAAATGTCCTAGTAACGTAAATATGCATCTCCGTTGTTTGTAATTCCAAACTTTAATTTTATAATCATCACCACCAGATACAAACAGTGGTTGTTGATTGTGAAAACAGATTCCACGAACAGGTCCATCATGTTCATCGAATTTGTCTAATAAAGTGCACATGCGATAGTCCCATAATTGTATAACTCCATTGTGTAAACTGAAAAAAATATTTATGTTACAGCTTTGTAATATTCCTTTACTTAAATTATAAGAAGGAATGAATTATTAGTATTATGTTTTAACATAGTTTTTTATTTCATTAATTAACTTCGTCCACAATTTGTGTAAGTAAAGATGTATATGCATTAAAATAAAAATGATGATAATGAAAGTTTGCATTTACCTTGCAAGAACCCAAGGTCGTTTCGGATGAAAAGAAAGTCCTTTTACACGAGCGGACTTTGTTTCAAATTTCGTCAACATCTTTTATTAAGTGTCAATAAAATAATATATTTAAACACACATACGCTTCCTAACCTTTGAAAATTTGACACGACTGAAGACACGTCACTACTGCCACGAAATACACTATTGTAATAGATACATATTCACTTGGTACAATTTTGACAGTACTTGATGGCACCCGATGCTACCACAGAAAGATAATTATAGAAGAATTATATCTAATATTCGTCATACAATACGTATTTTAATGAAAGGTATTTTATTTCAATTAAAAATTTGTCGTAGAATTTTATACACAGAAATTTTTATCTTATCTGTAATGTAAATTTAATAGATAGACAATGATACCACAAATGGAGGTAAAATAATTGTTCTAACATTATTGAAAAAAAGTTACAAAAAGTTATAATAATTACAGTATCCAATAAAATATTAAATTGAAATTGTATGCATCAAAAATAATTGCGAACATACAACGTGAACGCACATCTTTCAGAATCTGGAAGAACCATGTGCCACATTTTGATTGGTTCAAAATGTAGACATATTGTTATAACGCGCATGCTCATTTATAAAACACTGTTTTGTCGTCTGGTCTTTTACTATCAGTCTAGAAAAATCTGTGATCTGTTCACGTATTTTGAAAGTATTATCAGAATTTTTTATAAAATTATGATTCTACGTAACATATTATGAAATAAATTATTTAAAGTTCCGATTTCTTTTTATTTTTAAAACAGAGAGAAGAGGATTTTATATATAATATCTTTACGTATTTACATGTTGACGTGTAGTAGTGGCCGGCACATTCAAGTAGAATAATGCGAAAAACTATTGATGTTGTTTTTCTTCATTTGTTGAGTTTATTTATCATACTTTATATCACTGTCCCTGTCGAGTGTAACAAAAAACAATCAAGTGAAGAACTGAAAGCACAACAATTTCCTCCTTGTGCAGCTTGTAAGGTTTTAATAAATAGTTTTAAAAAGGTAAGTTTATTACGTTTTACGTATTTGTATGGAAAGGAAAATATAGTAGAAAATATAAATCGTTGAAAATTTATTATCAATGCTTTGTATATGTAAGTACTCTGGATAATTTTATTTTTATTCATAATCATATTATTCATAACTATATTCTCGTTTAAATATGTCATTGGAATGGTGTTTTCATATTCTACCAATACAATTTTTGTTTTATAGGGTATAGAAAGAACTAAACGTGAAAAATTTGATGGAGGTGACAGCGCATGGGAAGAAGACAAGTTAGGTTCATATTCGAAAAGCGAAACCAGATTAATAGAGATACAAGAACACTTGTGCAAAGAAGTTGAACGGGGTGAGACTCAGTGTCATGCATTAGCAGAAGAATTGGAAAGCAAGATAGAAGATTGGTGGTTTAATAATCAAAACAAACATCCAGATATTTTTGATTATATATGTATTCAAGAAACAGAACGGTGTTGCTCAAAAGATCATTTTGGACCACAGTGTATACCATGTCCTGGATTTCCAGATAAAATTTGTAATAATAATGGTAAATGTAAGGGAGCAGGCACTAGGAAAGGAAGTGGTGGATGTTTCTGCGATAAAGGCTATCAAGGGGATAGCTGTTCTGAATGTGATATTGGATTTTATGAATCTTATAAAGATGAGAACAAATTATTATGTTCTGAATGTCATAATGCTTGTGATGGTCCTTGTAAAGGAGCAGGACCAAAAAGCTGTGAGAAATGTAAAGAAGGTTGGCAGATGATAGAAGGGCAAGGATGTGTTGATATTGATGAATGCATAAATAATGATGAATATTGTCCTGGCAATCAATTTTGTATCAATAAGGAAGGAGGTTACACATGCTTAAGTAAGTTATATAAAATATATTTCACTAAAAGTTGAAGAACTAATTTTTTTTATTTTATGTAGGTTGTGACAAAGCTTGCAATGGTTGCACTGGCGATGGTCCAGATATGTGTATAAAATGTGCTGAAGAATATCATAAGAAGGATAATTTATGTATAAGTATGTTTTACAATATATATATAAAATAATAGATATCCTTTAATGTAGAAGTTGCAGCATTATAAATTATTATTATAATATATTTTGTTTCTTATAGATTCTGATCTTCTGGGTCGCAGGAAACAAGAAAATATTGCCAGATATGCTACCTATTTTGGACTTTGCGTAGCAACATGTATTATCTTTCAAAGAAATATTTATATAGCGAGTGTAATTGGATTATTAGTTGGACTCTACATATCAGTTTCTGAATACATGATAGCTCATAGTAATGTTCAAGATACTACAGCAAATTTGGATATTCTCGGTCCAGCCTAAATTTGATTCTGTTTTATTTCCTAATTTATGAAATTGAATATGTAGCTTAATTTAATCATAAAATAAATAATTTTTTGTTATTAAGAAACCTGCATTGCGTAAACTAATTACTAATTTGCGTTTCAATGTAATTATGTAATATTACGAATGAAAGGAATATATACAGCAAAATATTAATTATTTTTTTATACACTTGTCACTATTAAATTATTAATTTATGTAACTGAGGTATTTTATACACAAAAGTTATTCAATATATAAAAAGTGAGATGCATTTTTGAAATTATAGTATTGTTTCATTATATTTGTGACACTATCCAAAATATTTAGCAGCATACCCTTTAATTTATTTTAAATTATACTATTTCAACTTATTATATATCCATGATAATTCTTTACATTTTATGTCGGAAGTATTAGTTTTATTCTTATTTTGACTTTCTTTAAGTGATATTACTTAAGCATTAATTTCTTCTTTTTCTGCTAGAGGGCTTTACGATCAAACACTTTCTCGCTAATAAGAGTTTGCTATAGCATACATATATACATCAGTCGTGATTTACTAAGTTGTAATACTTAAATTCATATCCATATTTAATTTTTGGGCAAAGCTGTGACAGTGCAAAGCTTTCTGAAGTACGTTAGAAAAGTAATTATTACCGTATTTTTGTAAACTATTTCATTTGGCGGTCGGACGGTGATCTAATATTGTTCTTCCTGTTTGTTGCGTAAACTGGTTAATGAAGAACGTTTAAGATTTTTATGTAAAATTTTTTTACTTGAGAGGTAGTAATAGTTGGAATGTTTTTTTTTCTGCGTTACAGTCGCATCAACCACCAGGTGGGTTATTAGCGACTCAAGACAGAGTTAAAGTTTGTGATACAGTTGGGACTGCTTCAGGAAATGCAGTAACTTCTCGATTGCTTCTTTGTTCTTCAGTGTGTTTTCTAAAGGAGGTCTAATATTGTAGTGTTGTCTTTCCCATCGGTAGATTTTGCAGTGTAGGATGATGTGCTCAATTGTCAGAGGAGTGTTGCATGTTCCACAGATTGGTGGTTCTTCTTTGTTGAGGAGGTATTTGTGGGTAAGTTTCGTATGTCCCTAGTATTATCCTTGAAACCGCGACTTGATCGTGTCTTGGGAGTGTGTGAGATATGCTCTTTTTGAAGAAGTTATCTTTTAGTGTTCTTAGTCGTGGGGAGGATGAACTTTTCCATACATTGTTCCATTCGTTTTCAATCGTTGATTTTAGAATATTATTTAGAGTCTCGGGTGGTAGGTTATTGTTAGGTATGTTGGAGGATGATGAGTTGGCTGCCTCTTTGGCCGCTTTGTCAGCTGTTTCGTTTCTAACAATCGTGTTGTTTCTTAGGGTTGCGCCTTTGTATGCTTTTTGCATTCTTGGATGATGGAGTCGTTGGACCAGCGGTTTTTGATAGCTGTGATGGCGTTCAAGGAATCGCAGAAAATGGCGAAGTTCTTGCCTTGCTGGGAGGAAATGTTTTCCATGGCATGTTTTATTGCGTTGATTTCACAGAAGAGGGCTGGTGCTTTTGGATGGAGTTTGGTTTTTTGGATCGTTTGACCACTAACAACTGCATATCCAGAGCCAGTTGGGCTACTGGAGCCGTCAGTATATATTTGGGTGTGGGTTGGTAGATTGTTTTTCAGCTCTTGGAATAAGGTTTTAAGCACTACATGATTTTTCTTCTTTTGGTTATGCTCTAGTAGTGTGGTGTTGGACTCGATTTCTGGGGCGGACCATGGAGGGATGCTATGGATTGCTCTCTTCGTTGTAGTATGGATTTCTAAGTTGAGTTCTTTCAGATAGTTATCTAATCTAATGTAGAACGGAAGGGGGGTTCTACTTTTCCTCGATTGTGTACGGGGAGTGCGGTTCTGTTTAAAGACATTATGATATGCAGGGTTTTACGGGAAGGAAGCGATTTTAATAGCGTATTTGACACTAAGGTATTTTCTGGTCTGTAACGGTGGTTCGGAAACTTCGCTGAGAATGCCGTTTATCGGAGTGGTACGGAAGGCGCTTACTTAGGTTAATCTAAGGGCGGTATTGTTAATCGTGTTTAATGTTTTGAATATGCTGGGGTTGGCAGAGTTATAAACGATTGATCCGTAATCTAATTTTGATCTAATTCTTGTTTTGTATGACAGTAGTAGTGTATTTAAATCTGCACCCCAATTGTTTGCAGCGATTGTTTTGAGGATATTAAGTCTTTAGTTGCAGTCTGTTCTTAATTTGTCGAGGTGGGTCTTCCACGTCAGTTAGCGGTCGAAGATTGGTCCAAGTAATTTCATAGAGGATGTTTCTTTTAAGATCATGTTGTTAAGGTTTAATCTTATGTTTGGGTGTTGTCGGTTTCTGTTGAAGATAATTATTTCCGATTTAGTGCTGGAGAATTTGAAGCCAGAGGTGAGCGACCATTTCTGCAGCTTGTCGAGAGTTTCTTGTAATAATGTCTGTATGGTGTGTGGGTTTGTTCCTCTGCAGATTAGGGTTAAGTCATCGGTGTAGAGGAATCCTTTGACTGGGTTTGATACGCTATCCAGTATATCGTTAATGGCTATCAGGAATAGGGATACGCTGAGTACAGAGCCCTGTGGAACGCCATTTCCAACGATTTTTGTAGTCGAGAGGGTATTGTTGGTTCTGACTTGAATTAATCTCTTAGTCAGGAAGTTATTAATAAAATTTAGGATATTACCTTTTAGACCATGTTTTTGGAGGATGATGACTATTCGGTTTCTTCATGTCATATCGTAGACCTTTTCAATATCAAAGCATACAACAGTTGCATACTGTTTGTTAATAAAGACGTCAGTTATTTGGGTCTTTAGGTTAACCAGAAGATCATACGTTGAATGAAATTGCCGGAAACCGCTTTGGTAGCTACAGATTAATTTTTGAGATTCTAGGAACCACCGAAGTCTGTAATTTATGATTTTTTCTAATAGTTTGCACACAGTATTTGTGAGTGCGATCGGCCGGTAGCTATTGGGGTCCGTTGAGTTTTTGCCTGGTTTCAAGATGGGGATCACTGTGGCTATTGTCCATCTAGTTGGAAATAAGTCGTGTGTCCAGATGCAGTTGAATAGGGAGAGCATAAAATTGAGTGCTTCTAGAGGTGAGTTGATTAGGAGAATGTTGCGAATTCCGTCCGGTCCGGGGCTTGTGTTTGTGCATTTGCTAAGAAAGTGTTGTAATTTGTACATTTGGTTTGGCATGTTTATGGCAGATAATAAAGTTGGATCGAGTTCTGTACTTGTGGGTGTTGTCGGACTGGATTCTGTTCGCTGTTTATAATTTAGAAATTGCTCAGTGTAATTACTATTGCTAGAGTTTTTTTGGAAAGTTGTTGCTAAGGTTTCAGCTATTGTATTGGGGTCAATGGCGAGTGCGCCATCCGCTTTCATTAAGGATGGTATCGTGGATTGTGAATATGATCCCTTAAATGCTCTGATTTTCTTCCATATTTGTGCAAGTGGGGTTGATAGGTTCAGTGACGATACGTATGCTATCCATGACTCTCTCTTGCTATTTTTTATGGCTTTACGGGCTATGGCTCTTAGTTTTTTGAATTCAATAAGGTTTTCTGTGGTTTTGTATCTTTTGTATTTATTGAAGGCATGCTTATAGTCCTTAACAACTTGTGAGCAGTGCTCATTCCACCATGGGGTGTATTTGAATTTAGGTTTATTAGTGCCTTTTGTCTTCGGAATGGCTGAGTTCGCTGCATTTATGATGCATTCTATGAAGAGTCCGAGTGCCGTGTTGAGGGTGGTCGGGATTGTTGGGTTAGGTTCTGAGATTTGAGGAATTGATTTGGATAGTAACTCACGGAATAAGGTCCAGTTGGCTTTTTGAAATATCCATGTTGGGTGTTTTGGTGGTTCACATTTGCGGTTAAGTTTGTAGGATAGCTTAATTAGGTAGTGGTCAGTATCATAGAGATCGTTGAGAGTGCTCCATGTGATGTTTTGAGTGATTGATGGACTGCATAAAGAAAAGTCTATTGCACTGAAGTTTCCGGTTGCTATACTGAAATGAGTGGGATCGCAGTTATTTAGTAAATTTAGGTTGGTTATGTTTATTATTTTTTCAATGGTGTTTCCTCGTTTATCGGTTTTTTCAGAGCCCCAGATATGATTATGGCTATTAAAGTCACCGAGTATAATGAAGGGTTTGGGTAGTATGTGGATTAATTGTATAACTTCCGTTTCCTCGAGCTGTCTACTGTTCGGTATGTACACGTTGCATATGTATAGGTTTGTAGGGCATACAATTTTCGTGACAATTGCCTCAATGTTGGTTGTGATTTTAACTTCATCGCTGTGTATGTTATTACTGCCGTAGGTTGCTACTCCCCCGCTTGCATGGGTGGTAATGCGGTTTTTGAAGAAGGGTTTGTAATTTTTAATTTTGCCTGAGTTTTGGTGTTTGAAGTTTGTTTTCTGTAGGCATATTACATGTGGTTGGTTTTCGTTAATTAGTAATTGAAGGTATTCACGTCGGCTATAGAAACCGTTTAGGTTCCATTGTATGATTTGCAGATACATGGTGGATGGGGGGTTAAGTTTACTGTTTCTGGATTTTGTTGAAAAGGATAGATTGTAAGGCCACAGGGGTTGAGGGGTCGGGTTCTAACCTTTTTATTAGACGGTGGAGTCTATTTTTCATGCTCGCGTCTTGTAGTATGGGGTGGACTGCTTTAAGCATAAGGATTAAGGCTTTTATGTCAGAAGTGTAGTCAACGGCGATGTCATTTGGGTTGTCGTTACCGATCGAGGTCTCCAAAAAACTTTTTAGTTGAATGAAGGTGAGTGGGAAGTTATTGGTGGGATCTTCCAGGATCATTTTGGCTGGGCTAAGGTTATTTTCCATTCCTTCTATAATTCTAGCCAGTGATTGTGTGCGCTTCGGTTTTTTCTTCGGGTTGGTTGGTGTGATCGAGTATAAAATCGGGTTGACGTCTTCGGTATTGAGACTTGTAGATACAGGTTTAGGTTCGTTATCTACCCGAGTCTCCGAGGAGTGTGATAGTGGTCTTTTTGTGGGGGTGAAGGTTTCAGTTTTATTTGGTTCGAAGGGTACTTCGGTGGTTGTAATGGAGAAATCCATGGATTCAGTGGCCTTGATGTCGAGGGTTTCGTTATTTTCACTGTTCCTTGGTTTAGTTGGAATTCCGGTTGGGTTATTTTTGGGTTTCTGAGAATTTGACGCGTTTGTTGGTTGATCTGATGGTTGGTTAACGTTGGTTGGATTTGGTGCTGGCGGTTGTGCTGTATTATTGCATTGTAATGCAATATGACCTTCTTGCTTGCAAATGAAACAGCTGACTTTGTCGGTAGATATAAATATTCTGTATTGTGTGTCTTCATGGGTCATTAGGAACGAATCTGGAATTTTGGTGGCATTGTCTGGATTGATATAGATTTGTCTCCTGAAGCTCATTATACGAGTGAAACCAGTCTCTTGGATTCCAGCTCGAAGGAACGAAAGTTTAGATGTCAGTCTGATATTATAGTCAGTTAGGAATTTTTCGATAAAACTGTGGGGTATTGTGGGAGAGACATTAGATAGTATTATTCTTTGCGACGGGTTTATTAATGGCCGGACTGAGGTTGTTGTGTTGTTAATCGTTAATGTCTTGTAATTGGAAATGAGGCGTTTTGCTGTAATTTTGCTGTCCAGGTAGATACAAATTCTATCGTTGGCTATGCGAGAGACGAAACGAATAGCGCTGGCTCCAGTGATTTTTGCTACGGCTTGTGCATAATCTGTCAGTGTTAAGCTATCTAAAGCATCAATAATGATGGCTTGTTCTTTAGTAGGGAATGGATTGTTAGTAGTGGCTGAGGCGTAATATTTTGCAGAATGAGTGGATGAAATGATCGGTAGATTATTTATCGGTGAGAGATTTGGTTCCATGTTGAGATTATGTACAGGTCACACACTTAGAACTTTCTATTGTAGTGGTGAGCGGACCATACCGCGGCACAAACACAGCACGATAGAAACAATAGAACGACGGCACTCGCGAGCCGATACAAACACGTCCGATTGGTTTGACTGTCCGAGAATAACTCAATTTAATTTTACTGTACGCTATGTAGTGCAATGATAATCTATGCTTTGGCAAACAATCCCACCCAACGTCTCGTGCGCGTCGTTTTTGTTTCTGTGTCAATCGCATGACGACGTACGTGCCACGTCGTTGTCGATTCTGTGACAAAAGCATTACGACGTGCGTGGCATGTCTTTCCAGTGCAAGTGGTTAATAATGTATAATGAGCTTTGTCATCAATTTCTATAATTTTATTTCTTCCAGTAAATGTGAAGTGAAAGGTATTACATGTGATAGTTGATAATAATGTCTTTCTTTTATCATGCATAGTACTTTATTTAACTGTTCGTAAAACATATATAATAATTGGATTTCTACGCGTGTTTCCTTATTTCAGTATCTCATACATGTAAAAGAATCCTTTTTTATATAACCTGTTGTATTTGTATGTCCAAATTACACTATTGAAATCAGTCAGAATAAAAAAGAACTCCGCGTAATTTTTAAAATACAAAAAAGAGTGATTCGAATTGTGAATACCACGCGGAAAAAAAATGGAACGGATCGGTCTACGTTTTGATACAGTCAAAGAAGTTATTAATATTTTCTGAGAAAACAGTTTTAGAATACATTGCATATGTAAATGATTTGTTGTAATTTTCAAAAATGTCAATTATATTAGAAGAAGCCGTCATCCATTGCAGCCCAAGATGAAAATTTATGACACTTGGATATTCAGATGTTAGTTCATTTAGATGGTCATCTATTTGAATATAAAAAGGTTTTGCTGCACGAGGTTTTTCGGCAAATTGATTTCTGTATTTGGTTGACCAAATGTTTTCAAAAACAGGATATTTCGGAAGTATTTTAATTTTTAATGCATAGGGAGAAGCTAAATTTGATACATCGAAAGTTTAAAATCAGTTCCATAGCTTCACCGCAGATACTCAGTACAAAACATGATTTGAAGGCTCCGAGTGCAAGTCTTAATTCCGTGTTATGTACAGAGTTTAGGATATTTAGATTATTATGCGATACAGAATCATAAATAATGCTTCCATAGTTCAATTTCGCCCTAATACATGCTTTATATGTCTTTAAGAGTACATATTTATTAGCACTCCAGTTACGCGAGTCAATAGATTTTAAGGTATTCATTCGTCTTAAACAAACACCTTTAAGATATTTTAGCTGATGTGACCAAGTTAGTTTTTCGTCGAAGGAGAATCCTAACATTCTTACAATAATTAATTTCCTTAATTCTTCATTATTTACCCGTAGTTTGGTCAAATTATTACAGAAACTATTCCTGGAGAAGTTTATATATTCGGATTTGAATTTTGATATTTTGAATCCGAAGTTTCCCGTCCAATTCTTAATTCCGTTTAAGTTGTCTTGGATGATAGCTCGTATGGTGCTCATATTTTTCCTTTGCAGATTAACGTGATATCGACGGCAAATAATAAAATTTTATATAGCGATGATACTATTTTCGAAATTTCATTCATGTCCAATAGGAAAAGTGTAAAACAAAATACCGACTCTTGAGGGAACCTATTTTGAACTTTAGTTTGCTCCAAGAGGATATCCCTGACCTTTGTTTACATAAATATGCGTTAGAGAAAATTTATTATAAAAATAAGCATGTTACCTCTGATACCAATATCAAAAAGGATTTGAATTATTCTGTCCCGCCGGACTATGTCGCGCGCTTTCTCCAGATCAAGGCATACGGCTATTACGCGTTCACTTTTAACGAATACTTCGTGTACATTAGATTCTAGATTAATGAGGTGGCCAAGTATCGATCTCGATTTTCTGAATCCACTTTGATTAGATGAAATAACTTTTTTTATCTCAAAGAACCATTGGAGTCTTTTGTTAGTTGACTTTTCTATTAGTTTACACATCGTGGAAGTAAGAGCAAATGGCCGGTAGTTGGTGGGAAGACTATGATCTTCATCAGGTTTGGGGACTGGAATTACAATAGCCTTGTTCCAACCAGAAGGAATTACATCCAGATTTCCATACATCGTTAAATTGTGCAGTCAAATAGATAATTCTGGCTTGTGGAAGTTTTTAAAGAAATATATTGAAGATACCGTGGAGACCTGGACTAGAATTTTTAGTGGTTGAGAGGACAGTGTATATCTCTCCAGTTTAAAAAAATGTATCGATAGAGAAATCCAAATCAGATTCATCAACGTTAGATGTAGGTTCAGCGAAGGATATGTTTGAGTTATTTTTACGGATAAGGAAAGCTGTTTCGTAATTCTTATCACTGAAGTTATTAGCGAACGCGGGTGCTAGTAAGTTTGCTATTTACTTTGGATCGGAAATTGTAGCTCCGTTGCAATTTATTAGAACCTCGATTTTCTTCAAAATTGTAGAATCTTTTATTTTTCTTATTCTGCTCGGATTATTTGACTAGGTGTAGAGTTACTCATTGAAGATATAAATGAAGTCCATGAAGCTTTTTTATTTTCCTTGAATATTCTTCTAGCATTTGCTCTAGATTTTTTATGTAATATAAAATTGCTAAGTGTGGGTTGCTCCTTTATATCTGTTGAAGCCTTTATTTGCTTCTATGCGAGCGTCTTTGCATTCGCTATTCCACCAAGAGACAGATTTTTGTTGTTGTTCGCCCGATGATATTGGAATCAATTCCTTGGCGGCATTTAGGATTAAATTGATGAAACCACTAGTCTTATATTCAATAGTTTGTTGGTCCATAGAAGGTTCTGAGTTTAAAGTATGTAGATTACTTTTAAGGTAGTCTTGATACCAACTCGAATCGGCTTTGTTGAAAATCTATTTTATCGCATGGAAATGTATTACTGGTTTCTGAAAATTGTGTGAAGATTGGAAAGTGATCACTTCCGTGAAGGTTGTAAGAAGTGGACTAGTTAAAAAGATGTGACATCTTAGCACTACATAAAGAATAGTCTATTGCACTGAGTGTATTGTATGAGTTATTTATACGCGTTATCTGCTTTTTATTCAGTAAAACTATATCTGGATCTTCGAGCAATAGTTTAATTATTTTTCGTCATGAATCGAGTTTGTAGGATCCCTATGTGGGACTGTGGATATTAGAATCTCTAAGGAATAAGTATGGTTTTGGAAGTTGACATAAGACATCTTTGACTTCATTTAAAAAAAATTTTTAAGAATGTGATATATAAATGTTACATATCGTGTTTTTTTTCAATTAGTAGAAGGTTTAATACAATATAGGCTCCTAGATTTATGTTTAATTGAATTTTTGTAGAAAGAAAGATTATTATTAATGTACGACAGATCACAGCACAAGCACAGTTAGAGTTTGATCTGCAAATATATTTTTGTGCGCCATATTCTTATATCTGGACTAAGAATGTTAATATCCAAAAGTTTTATCCATTTAAGTAGTATAGAGAATGGAGAAATCAAAAATTCTTGTGTCCAACGCATGCTATAGAGTATAGCGCGTGATGATTATTGTCTTGGATTTCTCAGCAACGAAGACGGAATAGGAAAACTTTCACTGTTTCGCAGGTAAAATTTGGGAAATGCTATCGTTGATTTTCACAGTTAGAATCATTTTTCTCCGCTAGATGGCTAACAAAAATCATATTCTCTCGTAAGTAAAATCATGTTCTCTATAGTACATATATGACGATAGCTGTAAAGTAAAATTGCAATATCTAGAATCTAAAATATATCCATATTAATAATTTTTGGAGCCGTTTGTTGTGATGACACACGATCATCCATTAATAATATCCAAAAATAATTTTGATTTGTCTACGACATCAAATGTTAAATACATTTCCATGTATATCTAATATTTTCAGAAAGCAGAATTTATCAGATTGAAAATATTTTTTCTACATTAATTATAATATTTTCTTTTTTTTATCTAGTATTTTACTTCGCATCAACTACACTTGCGGTTATTAGCGACGACTTTTAGTTGGGGATATTAGAGTTTACTGTATAGGCTTGAATCTTTTAGGAATGCATAACTTATCTTATTTTCTTGCTATTATTAAGGTTATCGTGGAGGTTTAGGTTCATTTTGTATTTAGCGCGGAGTTCTGTGTACTTGGAACAATTTAGAAGAATGTGTTTTATCGTTATTTGGGAGTTGCAAATATCGCATAGCGGAGGACTAGTTTTAGAAATTAAAAAGGAGTGAGTTAGTTTGGAATGACCTATTCAAATCCTGTTTATCGCTACTTATTGTTGTCGGTTGAGGTTCACTGTGAAGGAAAGTTCCTTGAAGAATCTCTCGTGGACTTCTAGAGCGTGCGGCCTTGCAAAGTGCTTCCATTCGTTGTTCCAGTGGGATAGGAGACGTTTTTTGAATACTTTTTGAAGATCGGCTGGGGTGGTTTTATGTGCGATTCTTGGTGGTGACAGGGTGGTCGCTTCTTTTGCTGCTCTGTCCGCTTGCTTATTTCCAAAAATACCGACGTAAGATGGTATCCAGGCGAGGATAATTTCTTTCCCTTTTTCGGTTGCTTCGTGGTTTGTTTCTAAAATATCTAATGTTAGATCATCTGTTCTTGTTTTATTAGTGACCGATAAAATTGCGTTTTTGCTATCAGAGAGGATGATGTAGTGTTGATTGGAACCGTTGGCGGCGATCTTAAAGGCTTGCTGGATTGCGATTGTTTCGGCAGTTAAGATTGATGTATCCTGAGGTAATTTTTCTTTATTGATGATGCCTTCAGTAACGGTAGCGTAGCCTGAACCCGCTTTAGAGACTGAACCATCAGTCAAAATTTGGGTGTATTGTGGGAATTTATTTAGAAATTCTAAGGTGAGTGTTTTAAAGTGTTGTGGGTTTGTGTCTGTTTTGTTGTGGATTTCGAGGTCGATGTTCGTTGAGATGGGGTGTAATATCCAAGGGGGAAAATTAGCGAATCGGTTCTGAAAGACTTCTTTTGGCCGTAGGTTTACATTGAGTTCCGACTCAATGTTTTTGAATCTTTCGCTAAATGGTACTTGTCTGTTTGCCGGGAAGTTCGGATTACGTTGGTTTCGAAACGCGGTCGTAAAGATGGGTTTTTGGTTGGTTGCTGCTATTTTTATGGCTTGCGTTATGGAGAGCCATTTTCTTCTATAATGTAGGGATGGTTCTTGTGCTTCTCGTGCTATACTTGAGATTGAACTGGTTCCGAACGCTCCAGTAGCGATTCTGAGTGCAGAGTTGTGAATGGTGTCTAGAGGTTTCAGTGATGAAGCTTTCGCAGAGGAGTATATGATACAACCGTAATCCATTTCATATCTTATTATGGCTCGGTAGGCATTGATAAGGACATCTTGATCAGCTCCCCAGTTATTTGCAGCTAGTGTTTTCAGGATGTTGAGCCTGCTGTTGCATTCTTTTATCAGGTATGAGATGTGTGGTTTCCAGGTCAATTTACTATCAAAGTATATACCTAGCAATTTTACTGAGTTGACTTCTTTCAATAGGTAGTTGTTTAGATATAATTTGGTGGGGGTGTGTAGGTGGGTTCTATTGAAAGTTATGACTTCTGTTTTTGCTGTGGAAAAGTTAAATCCGGTGGTCTTGGTCCATTTTTGTAGTTCATTTAGTATTTTCTGTAGCATGCGTGCAATGGTCTTGGGTTTTTTTCCACTGCAAATGATTGTGAGATCATCGGCATAGAGAAAGGCTTTAGCAGGTGAGATGATTGGTTTCATTATGTCGTTTATAGTGAGCAGAAATAAGGTAACACTCAATACTGAGCCCTGTGGTACTCCATTTTGTATTATGCACGTTCTTGATGTCATATTATTGACTCTAACTTTAATATGTCTTGTTTTGAGGAAGTTGCCAATAAATGTATTTATATTGCCCGTAATGTTGAGTTTGTTTAGAGTTGAAATAATGCGTGGCCTCCATACCATATCGTAAGCTTTTTCAATATCCATGCATATTCCTATTGAGAATTGTTTTTTTGCTAAAGCGTTGATAATGTATGTTTCGAGGTTGAGAAGTTGGTCATAAGTGGAGTGTAATTTCCTGAAACCGCTCTGAGTGGCTGAGAGTATGATATGCTGTTCTAAGATCCACTTTAATCTGTTGTTGATGATCTTTTCCATAATCTTACACGTGGTGTTTGTCAGAGAGATGGGTCTGTAGCTGGAGGGGATGGTAGGATCTTTGTTTGGTTTCAGGATGGGTACGACCACGGCTTCGTTCCACTGCTCTGGGAACACTCCGTATTTCCGGATGATATTGAACAATTTCATTAGGTATATTTTACCGGATTGTGGGAGGTTGGTAAGAAGTGCATTTGGGATTCCGTCCGGACCAGGGGACGAGTTTCTGCATTTTTTAAGTACTTCTTCCATCTCTTCAAGTTGTAAGGGGTTGTTTATCTGAGAGTACTTACATGGGTTCTCAGTTTTTGTGTGGTTTTTAGTGGGTAAGTTTGCTTGCTTGGTTATGTAATCGGTGAAGTTTTTATCATAATTATTGTTGCTTGAGTTCATTTGAAAGTTGGATGCTAATATGTTAGCTATTTCTTCTTGATCGGTGGTAAGTGAGTTGTCTGGTCGACATAGAGAAGCAATGATGGAGTTATGAGATTTGCCTTTAATTGTTTTGATTTTGTTCCATATTTGTTTTATAGGTGTGTTTTTGTTAAGAGATCCGACGTAATTTATCCACGATTGGCGTTTACTAGTTTTTATAGTTCTTCTGGATATGGCTCTGTATTTCTTGAATATTATGAGGTTTTCTAAGGTGCGATTTTTCTTGAACTTGTTGGAGGCGTGTTTGGTTTTCCTGATTGCTTCTTCACATTCGTCATTCCACCATGGGACAGGCGTATGGCGAGGTGATGCATTTGGTTTGGTTTTGGGTATTGTGAGATCAGCTGCATTGCGTACTGCATTGAGGAATTTGTTTAATAATTCATTGATTTGGTCGATATTGTTGTTAGATGGTTCTTCAAGTGAGAGGATTAGATTGTTTAGTTTGATTTTGTATTCACTCCAGTCAAGTATTTCAGTTTTCCACCTCGGTCTTTTGATTGATATCGTTCTGTGTTCGTTGGAATTGTATGAAATACGGATAGGGAAGTGGTCGCTATCATGTAGTTCATCGGATACATTCCATTCTGTGATAGGTGCTACATTTGCAGAACAGAAGGATAAATCTATGGAGGAGACGGTGCCGCAAGATGGGGAAAGATGTGTCGGTCTATTGTTGTTTAGTAATATTAGGTTATGGTTGTCTATTATTTTTTCGATGATTTTTCCTCGTGCATCAGTTTTGTTGCCCCACCGTATGCTATGACTGTTAAAGTCTCCGAGGATGATAAAGGGTTTGGGAATCTTGGAAATAAGATCTAGAAGTTCACTTTCAATGAGTTGTTGACTGTTCGGAAGATAGATATTACATATGTATAGTGGAGATGGCAGAAGGGTTTTGTCTATTATTGTTTCAAGGTTAGAGTTAATATCAATGATTTCACTATGTATTGATTTATTGACGTAGATTGCAACACCTCAGCTGGCGTGGAAGGTGTCGCGATTTTTGAAGTACGGAGTAAATCCTCTTATATCTGCTACCTGTTCGTGTTTGAAATTAGTTTCCTAAAGACAAATAATATCTGATTTCCAGTGGTTTTTTAGAAGCTGTAAGTGGGCTAGACGTTGATAGAAACCATTCAAATTCCATTGCAAGATTTGTGTTGTCATAATAGTGTTTTCGTAGAGTTAGTAAGTGTCGCTATCTGTTTCAGACATCCAGTTGAGAGTTTGGTCAGATGGAGTATTATACAGGTTCTTGTTCAGTTTTTTAACCAGTCGGTGCAGTCGATTTTTAATACTTCTGTCTTTGAGTAGGGGATAAATATTTTTAATCATTTCAATTAGGGCCATTATGTTGGTTGTATATTCTTTCGCTATTGTCATTGGATCGTTTTCTCCGAAGGTGTTTTCTAGGAGACTCTGAAATTGATCGTAGTTTAGAATGAACTTGTTGTCAGGTTTTTCAAAAGCTAGCTTCGCAGGTTGTAGCATATCCCCAATTTTTTCTATGGTTCTAGATAATGATTGGCTACGCTTGGGTTTTTTGGGGGGTTTTATAATAGGGGAGTTTTCCAATTTTTTTGACGGTTCCACGTTGGGATCTTGATGTAATGGTTTTGATTCGTTAGATCTTTTAGTGGTAGAGTTTTCGGTAGATGTGGATAGGAGTCTTTTGGAGCCAGTAGTTTCCAGAATTCGATTTGTGGATGTCAGTACGTTTATTAATGTTACTGGGGAGTTTGGTTCGTTGTTTTTGTCGTTTTTGTCAGGATTGGGGTGTGAAGTGCTAGGGACTAGCATTGTTGTGAACTTAGGGTTTTCTGTGGCAGACTTTGGTTGCTCTTGGAACAGGTTACATTGTTTTGCAACGTGGCCTTCTTCCTTACATAAGAAGCATCCAACCTTCTCGGTGGAACTGAATACGATAGCTTGTATTGTTGTGATTTATTAAAAATGATACCGGTATTTTTGCAATATCGTTTGGATTAATATATAATTGTCTCCTAAAGCTTATGTCATGGGTAAAATCAGGGTCTTGAATGGCTGCTCTTAGAAAGGTGATCTTAGAGCAAAGTTTAATATTCATGTCCTTAAAGAATTTTTCAATGTGCTCATTAGGAATACTGGGTGACACATTTGAGAGAATGATTCTTTGGGCCGGGGAGATTAGCGACCTAACGACGGCACTTGATTCCTTGATCGTAATTGATGAATATTAGGACAGGAGACGGTGAACTGTTTGTTTACTGTTTAAGTAAATACACACCCGACTATTTGAGATTCTAGAAATAAATCTTATGACACTGTTACCAGTCAAAGTTCCGATAGCTCGGGCATAGTCCGTTATGGTGGCTTCGTCAATGCTGTCCACAATGATAGCTGCTTCTTTACTTGGGTACGTGTTGGACATTGTTATAGATGCATAGGATGGTGTAGAATTTGGCATTGTAGGATTATCTTCGGTTTCTTTGTTGTCAGCGTCGAGACTACTGTACTCAGAGGTCTCTTGTGTTTTATAACATCTAATCATTTTATCGTATGAGGATTCATACTCTGTGCGCACGATGTATGTATGTGTGTGTGTGTACGTATGTACGCCTTGGAGCACTTCTTTTGTTATTGCACGCACACAGTTTCACAGATTTACTTATTTACTGGCACTCGCAATCGTCGGCAGAAACACGTCCGAACTGTATGACGGCTCGGAAACAACTGCGCGATTTCTTATTTGTAACAAAGATCGTGGATAAATCTTGATGTTGTATGGTTCAGTTTTATAAATTGTGTTTCTTGTATTATAGTAATGAAATATCTTTTATATTTTCTATTGTGTTGTCCGGAAAGTTCGTGCCGATTTTTGGTAGGTAGCGTGAGAGGCCTGACTGAATATATCACAATTATTGAAAACAAATGACATGTGTACATATTCTAAAAGAGATTACTTCAACCATATTTGGAAAAAAGTTCGGTTACGATTCGTTAATTTTTATCAGTTCTGTATGGCTTAGAATATGGTGGCAAATGAAGTGCATTATAGGCATTTAATGCTTTTCTTTTTCCGCAAGGGCAAAAATGCCACACAAGCGGCAAATAAGATATGCGCTGTTTATGGCGAGGATGCTGTAGCCAAAAAAATTGTGCGGAAATTGTTTCCTCGGTTTAAAGCTGGAAATTTCGACCTCGAAGATCAAGAACGCCCAGGTAGGCCGTCCACCACAGATGAAGATATGATTAGAACAGAAATCGAGAATAAGCTTTTACCAAATAATGAAACAATAGATTCGGAAAAGTATTGCTCTTAATTAGATAAATTGAAGACATCGATTGAACAAAAATGTCCAGAAATTGCGAATCGGAAGGGCGTCGTGTTTCATCAGGACGATGCGCGACCTCATGTGTCTTTGAGAACTCGGCAAAATTTGTTGGAGTTTGGTTGGGATGTTTTACCCCATCCACTGTATTCGCCAGACCTTGCGCCTTCGGATTTCCACCTTTTCCGATCATTACAAAATTCTCTTAATGGAAAAAATTTCAATTCTTTGGTTGAGTTAAAAACCCATTTGGACAAATTTGCCGAAAAACCTGAGAGGTTCTGGAAGGACGGAATTCTCAAGTTGCATGAAAGATGGAGAAAGGTTGTGGAACAGAATGGTACCTATATAATTTCATAAATGTATACTCATATTTAAATGAGCTGCGTTTTAATTTTCCTAAAAAATCGGCACGAACTTTCCGACAACCCAATACATTCCCTGTCGTATGCAATATGTGCCTATGAGAGCTATGTACTTCGAGAAATCATTGCGAATTAGCAATTTTCTGTTAAAGAAATACATTTTAAATTACAAACTATAAAATAATAAATAACATTTAAATATCGATATCGCGTAAACAGAGAAGCTCGCTAAATTCCATAATGTTGCTTTGTGTACTTCTACGTATAGTTCTAGTGCTAGCAGAAATATTATAATTATGTACCGATAAAAATTGAAAATGCTGTGAAAATATTCTTATAATGCATTTAATTTGTTTCGACATTCTTCTGTGTATGAAAATATTCGTTCCGTCATAAACACGTTTCGTAAAAAAATGTTCGGATATAACGTTAAGTGAAATTTTATACCCTATGTGTAAAATGTATATAACTGGAAAGTTGAAATTAAATCTCTTAGATCCCTCCAATGATAACATAATAAAATTGAGTTTTAGAACAACAATATAATCACTATACCTTTTAAGTAGTACGAAGAAGTGGGAAGAAGTAAAATTTCCTAATATATCAAGTTTTCATATCTTCTAATGCCAATTATTTAAATCAACAGCAGCTTTATTTTAAGTGATTTGAAGTAGCTGAAACTCTTTCGTATCCCAATAATTTCACTCGTTTATATCGATTCCTTAAAAACAACTACGTGTTAAACAATTTTCGATAGAAAAAGGCAAGAATTTGTCTGCAATAGATATTTTAAAGGAGTTCTTTGAGTTGAAATATTTGATAAATCAAATCTATTACGGATCTACTTTACTAAATGCAGAAACTTATATTTAATGTAACCAGTTGCTGTTTAGTAGCAAGTCGGAAAAAATGTAATTAGAATGAAGTTTACTACTTTATAGTTTGAGACTGCAATCAAGATATTCATTTTCTTGTTATTTAGTAGATAAGATTTGTATATACTATGCACCGAAACCGTCCTTACACTTATCCCTGTCTATGGCAGGGCCTGCTAGAACGCCTTACTGACGAATCCCCTAGCGAGCCCGGGACGAAACAGTCTTCCCTCTCTTTTTCCTCGCTCCTTGCTCCCCCAAATCCCAATTTTCACATCGCGCCTCAACATTGTTAACTCGAATTGATGTTTTTTGAAGCGGTTCGCGAAAATAATGCTATATACCATGTCATTTTAAACAGTATTTTATAATTTTTTCAAAAAATGGTGGTAGAACTTCCCATAATTACTCTGAGACTAATACACAAATATAATCATGATTTATTAAAATTATGTTTTTATCAGTAAACCACCGTAACTTCTAATTATTAATATATAAAAAAAGGAAGTTAACAAACAGTAGCAGGTAAGTAACAGGTAACATTCGATTGCAATTTATTTTACAAGGAATCCTAGTAAGTATCACATTTGACTCCTAATCATATGTATAAATAAGTTTAAATAAGTTTAATTTGTATTTTATTTAGAAATTTGTATTGATGTAATAAATACTCAAAGAGCAGATATATTTAGCAATTTTATGGTGTTGTTATTATCATATGAAAAAATATTAAAAGATAAATAGATATAACTCCCGATAGTCGACACAAGGGTACTATATTGAATACAATTTACAAGTTTCTTTGCGTATTTTTTACATGAGAAAAAGTAAGTTGAATTTTTGTCATTAATATTCCATTTTATATAAAGTGGTAAAAGGGAGTATTCAATAGGTTTCCATTTTGAAAGTAAATGTATTTGTGTGGTAGTACGTCGATCGGTTCATAGAGGGCCAATGTGATCAATTACTTTCGCGAAAGAAATATTACAGATTCGATGAATTATAAGCAGTAAGTAAAAATATGAAGTTGCAATACTCTGTAGAAAAATTATATCCATATAATACCAATTTTTGACGGAGGGACTATCTTCGCCCAAGAATATATATATAAACAAAAGAACTTCATAAAAATTTATCGCAATTTTAGGAAGCAGTTTTTGTCTATCATCCTGAGTATTTTGAGGAAATCGATTTTGAAAAAAATCGCAATTTTTCAACTTTGACCTCAATTTATAACAAAACTACGAAAGCTATGGTTTTCAAGATCAATTTGATTATACCTGTAAATGTTAAATGAACCTGACGGGACCAGTTTTATCCCTAATTTTGGAATACTTTATTTAATTTTACTCAAATGGTAGAGGTCTGACGCGAATTCTCACCATCGCACGCAATTCTGTGAACATTTTTCTATAAAAAACGTTTATAGCGCCAATCAATAAATTTTTCAATTTTGTACAGGAAAATAAATAGTCTTAGGACGTAGCGGAGAAAATGCGGCCGGAAAAAATGCAAGCAGAATAGTAAAAACACATGCGCATGATGTAGTAATGACGTTAATAGGTGAATTATTATTTGAAGGCCGCGTATTATTCACAGACAGTTTTTACACTAGTGTCCCATTGGCCGAGGATCTTCTACAAAAAGGAACATTTATTTACGGTACAATAAAAATTAATAAAAAGTTTCTTCCGCTGCAGGCAAAACGAAAACAGCAACGGGGTGAGTACATGTGTTTCCAAAATCGGAGCGGCGTTAGATTTTTAAAGTGGACGGATAAAAGGCCGGTATGCATGTTAGCCACTTCTGAAAACCACAAATGTGTTATCGTTCAGGATAGGAATAATAAATTAAAGGCGGACATAGTGTTCCTTTATAATGAAGCTCTTATTATAGTTGCCTATGCAGAACGGTAAAGTGGTATAGAAAAGTAGTAATCGAATTAGTATGCGGAACTTGTATCGTTAATGCTTGGTACGTACATAGAAAACGGGGTACCAAATGTATGAAAATTTTAAAATTCCGCGAAAAAATGATCGATTACCTCCTCAGTGAAGTAGAACCCCTAAATGTACAATCCGAAACTGAAGCAGTGCCCAAACAACGTAGACATTTTCTACAGACGTTCCAAGGACCCGCGATAAAAACGAGACAGCGATGTAAAGAATGCTATAAACTTATGTCTAGAATAAAAGGTAGGCAGTATGCCGCGAATAAGGCGAAAGAAGTAAAAACATATTGTAACCGATGTAAGGGCCAACCGGCACTCTGACCGTGTTTTCAAAAATTACATAAAAAAATTAAATAATTATTTTATGTTTATAATATTGAATTGTTATGTTTTTAATATGAAATGTCTGTTTATAATGTTGAGAATTGAAAAATAAACCTATTTTGTACGGTGATGCACGGTAATGCATGTCGCCCCACGGAACAAACGCGCGTGACCCACCGGTGATGCACGCCGGGGTCAACGTGTTAAACCGGAATTAGAAAGTTAATATTTATCATAGAGGGTGGTGGTTTAGAATTCTTTCGTATCTGAAATATTGTAGTCAAATTCAGTTTGTTCAAATATATTGCATTAAAAGTGAATTTTCAAAATTGGTCAGAAATTAGTGTCACCCATATTTGACTGACGTGGCGCTCAAGGTCAAAATTTTTCATATTATTATTATTACATTATCATTATTTAATAAATGTATGATAAAAATTCATGGTAAGTAGAAAAAGGGACTTGCTTATATTATATGCATATGCTGAGTAGCGTATTTTTTGGAAAACGTGTTTAACTCTTATTACTCCAATCGGCAGTAATACTGCCAAGCTTTTAAGCCAGCGTTCTGTAAAATTCTTGAACCGACAAGGGTTGATATTTTTAATATATTTAAGTAGTACTTATATAATTAATAGGTATATTAAACTGCAGAGTAAAATTTTATGTTAATCTATTAAGTCTGCCCTATAAATGAAATAGAATCACACTGAGCTTTTCCCTAACCCTTTGTCTTTTTGTTAAACTGAATTTTCATTAAAATTATGCAATTTTTAAGTCATCGTTGAATTAACAACGTATCACCAAGTGTTTTTGAGTTCAGTCAATTTGTTTATATGTATTTTGCAAATGATTTTCTATAGCATTTCTTGAATAACAAAAAATTTTAATAATGTTACTTTTTGTCTATCGTCCAATCTAAAATTTTGAATAAAGGAATTTCTCTAAGTAAGCATTTTCTACATAGTATCATCTGGAAAAATAAAGATTTTCAGTTTTTTGTCTTCATAAGATTGTTAGAAAAAATGAAATCGAAAAAGTGAGAGTTCGTTTGTGTTTGTACGTATACATTCTACTCTCAACCCCTAGAGATTGCTAACACCTGGACCAGAAATCGTTCACCCTTCCAACTTTTTAGTTCCCCCTTTCCTCTGTTCAATGGTCCTGGGTCGTAACTTTACCCTCCACATCGCTCGAAGGGTTGTTTTAAATAATAATAACAGAACTCCGACCAGAAGACTATGTGTGTCAGAGTTCAGTACGAGATTGGTACGAGAACTGTGATGTGCTCTAAAACATAGACGAGGTGACGATTAAAAAATAGTGAACTTTTAAAATAATAAGAACATTACTGTAATGATATTTGTAATAGTTTTCAGTTTTTTCTAATGATCTGTGTTCCAATACATTTTCATCTATTAAAAATAATTTATTAAATTAGGATTATATGTGTAGTTTAATTATTAATAATGATGTTCTGTTTGTGACTTGTGTAAGCAAGTATTTTTACAAACTTCTAAATTTAAATTATATAATGTAAACTCAACATACTTTTTCCAACTTTATAGTAATAGCGATATTTAATGGTATTTTATGTACTGATTGAGTAAGTAGTATTTTTTATTTCGTAAATGTTTGTTTCATTATAGTAATTAAACGCAGTATATATATAACGAGACTGTAATGATTTTTTCTACCCTATTCGGTACATTAATCTTCTCTTAAAGATTTCTTATGCTATAGGTAAATATAAAATATAAATGTAACGAACACTGTGAAGTGGTAATATAAAGTTTCTTAAATACTTAATGTAATTTTTCATTGAAAAATAATATTTTGGAACTTGCTCAATTCGTTCTTAAATTTTCTAAACGTAATCTAATATTGTAACTAAGTCTACTAGACATAATAAAGAAATCTTAAATAATTTAGAGAATGTTTCATATTACTTTCAAGTTAATCAAATATCAAATGGAATTTTATAATTTTTTCCCTTGCAAATAACTTTAGTAAAGTACGAAATTGTAGAAATACTTGTAATTTTTATTTTATTTTATTTATTTAATCCTCTTACCTTGCAACTTGAGGATGATTTCCGGTATACATAGTATTTCCATCTTAAACTCGAAACCTAAAACAGAAATATTTGGGGTTTACTTAGTTATAATTATTAAGCTTTAATATTAGCAGCATTGTTTGTAAAAGTATACTAATTCAAGTTTGTAATAAACTGAAGTTATAATATGGCAAACCATTCTCTATTAGATACGCCATTTTCTTATTCTAATAGTCATCGAAAGTCCGACAGAAAGCCGAAAGTAGCCTATGGGTTGCTGGGACAGTAGTGATCTCTGGAAACGGATTCGAGGGGGTGCGTATAAGGATCGCCTTTTACCCTCCTAGTCGAACAGCCCATTGGTCAGATCAAATTGTCCCTGGTCAAAACTATCGATTATTTGCTGCCGATTTCCAAAGGTTAGCGTCAGAATAATTTTAACAATGTGACAGGAGGTGTGGTCTAGTTATACCTACGGAATACATATTAAAAGAATTATGTTTCAAATTATTTGTTTGTTAGACTAAAAATTTAATAAAAACTAATTTAGATTATCAAAATATTTCTCCTTGTAATCCCACTACTAAAAACTAATAGCCGGGAATGTTAATATAGAATACATTGATAAAGAAGTCTCCATAGTTCTATAGATATGGAAGAGAAGTAGGTGTGTCTTCAGTTATACAGTATATTCTTCTCGATCATCCTCCAGCTTTGTAAAAAAATGAACAATTTGGGATGGGAAGATATGATTATTTGTGTCTCGCGGCTCATTTTTATAATCGCCTGTTGTTAAAAACTAATCAATAATCGTACTTCTCTTCCCAAATTGTCCATTTTTGTTTAAAAGTTGAGGGCCAAGTGGAGAAAATTTACTGTACTATTTTGTTTGTATATCAGAGAAATATAATAATACACCAACGTCATAACATTTTCTAATGTTACATTCAATTTATAATCAGTTACTTATGAATTTAGGTATATATGTTAAAGAAAAATAAGTGTATTTATAAAAATAATGAAATGATCTTTGAAAAAATAGTGGTCATTGTGTGTGGTCGCCATTTTGTTCGGGTAATTGCTTTGAGACGCCTGTGGAAATGTGGACCCGCTATACTCACGCGCGCGTGTGCTGCGTGTTCGAGGAGGGTGAAAACGTGTGTGGGGGCGTGTGGTCACGTGACATTGGTCAGACGATTCGGGATTGGTTACTCGATGTCCGATGACGCAATAAACCTGACGACGCGCGGGCTGCCAGGACGAGTGGAACTGATCGACGACAGCCTGACGAACGTATCCACCCACTTACACACACACACGTACGCATCAGACGCGTGGGCATCCAGCAGACACACCGGAAATGTTTTTTTTTAAACCTTGATCCTGCGTCTTCGCTTTCCTCGCGATCGACAGTATCCTGTATGATCTTAACTGATGAATGTTACCTCGCTAAGTGTCGATCTTTTTTTCATATTTAAAAAGAATAATCATATTTTTCTCTTTTCTATACTTTATTTATCAATAGAATCATTAATTAACATGTCGGACGAGTCGAAAGTTGAACTATTGTTCATTATGTTAACTGACATTCACTTACATTCTGTGTATTATTTTATTTTAAACTGGTGGTCACTGGTAATCATTACTAGATGTTGATGGTAACCTATTCGAATATACAGAAATATTTACTTTATTTGTCATATTAAATAAAAATAGTGTGAACTTACTAATTCTTAGTAAACTCTGATAAATTGTTTTAAATAGTTTTCTTAGTATAGTCATTCAACGGTAGTAGTATAAAATCTCCCATTTCTACCATTTACACGCAGCAATTTCAAAATTAAAATAGTAGGTGTACTGAAACTTTGAAATATGAATGCTTCAAGATCGTTCAATACACAAACCACAATAATGACCAACAAAGAAGAAGCATTTAAAGCACTCGCCATTCGCAGCCCTCACAATCGATACATTAAAAAATCGCCAGACATCAAGGTCACAAGATAAAAACATTTTTCGTATTTATATTTACAATAGAAGATTAGGAAGATTGACTCGCAAGGTTGACAAACGTCTCCGCCCGACAAGTGGTAGTGTATCAATGTACACCGCGCCCGGTATCGAACACTATTCAGCGCGATAGAACCGAGTCCGTTGCTTCGATTCGTCATGCTGGAATCAAACACAGTTATCTCGGTCACCTGTATCTGGAACCACGGACCCCGTGTTTCCCCGTGTGTAATCGTTGAACAAATTGACGATATATTATCGTAAGGGTATCGTGGGATTTAAGGAAATATAAAAAAAGCGCGTAAGGGTCTTTGTAGTGGGGGTAACGAACCGCAGGAGAAAGATCGGGCACGAGTGTTCCAGCATTCCGTCACGGGCGCTCGTGATCGACGGAAGTATTGTGCCGGCGTGAAAGAGATTTCGTCGTGAAAGGATCGAAAAAAGGATCGATCGAGACGATCCCGACCGAGCCAGCATGATCGCAGTGTCCGGAGGTTGGCGATCCATGTCTTCATCGAAAATTCATCATCGAGGGTCAACGGGGTTCGCCGGACAGCATCCTAACCTCTCCTCGATGCATTTTGAACTTGACAGGACGCGCGCAGGAATATTTACTTAAACAGGTATTTTTAATTGATTAATAATATAAATATTTAGAGTAATCTTAATAAGCACGAATGAATTTTAAATACATATTTCGTCCTGGCATTTGTGAATAGTATCATTGTAAAAGATATTTTAATTTTAATAGATGAAAACTTTTCTCTCGTTATGATTAAAGTGGTATTGGTATCGTTTAAAATTAACCCTGTATGATCTATAATATTATTTAATTTAAGTATAAAAAGAACGAAAAAAGAGGAATTATGAAATATTGATTTTTTTAGTAAATTTTAAATGTCTCTTTATTTGTAATAAATGATTTTTTAATATCAAATTTTGTTTAATATAAGGAATGAGTGTTTACAAATTATGTAGGTTAAAAGGTAACTAGAAATATTGTTTTAATATATCTTTAAAATATTTATCAATTAGGTATAACTGTTTTTCTTAAATAACACTTTAAAAAACTACGATATATTTTTTCTTAATGAGACAGGTATTTTTAAAATCACTATCCGAATAAAAATTAGGAAATTAAATTATTAAAGTATTCAATTAAATTCATCTAGTTAACATTAAATTTGCTAACAATAATGACTACATTTTGCGCATCTTACAATATTCTATTATACTTTTCAAGTACTATTCATTGTGTGTAAATATTTTAACAAATGAAAGTAGTATCTTAAGGGACTTTTGCGCTATGTAAAATAATTAAGTCGTTACACACTCATAATGTCTTCAGACGTATACAATTAGTTAAAGAAAATTATGTACATAATACATAAATTAGTTACAAATTTTCCTGGTGAAAGGACAAAAATAGCATACTTCAAAGTATAAAATTAACATTGTATGTTACTAAATATACACCATATTTCAATCCGGATATTTATTATGTTCCTCAGACACGAGAGGAACCCATCATTATTTTGAGTATGTTACCCCTCCCATAATTTGCGGTTAATAATGATTACTTTTCTACTCTGTAATCGTCACA
The DNA here is from genome assembly GCF_028453695.1 of Augochlora pura. Taxonomy (NCBI): domain Eukaryota; kingdom Metazoa; phylum Arthropoda; class Insecta; order Hymenoptera; family Halictidae; genus Augochlora; species Augochlora pura. Next base: position 16,298,801 of record NC_135781.1, read on the forward strand.
AATTTTCGTTATAAATAATGAAGAACAAAATAACGTTTAACGAATAACGTTAATCCTTACATTGCAGAAGTGTTTCGCCGACTAATTAAGACTTTGAACGTTGTCGTCTCAAGTTTTCTCTGCATATTAATCACCATACACAAATTGGTTGTAATAGAAACGAATTTCTTCTTTCATCGAGAAAAGCAAAAAAAAAAACCGAAAAGAAAAAACGGCGAGAAACAGTACGAAAAAGAAGATCGGAGGGAAGCTCGTTGCATAAATTGAATTTCGCACGATGCAAGACGCGTAATTATCTTCCGCGCCGTATGCGCTCTGTCAGCGTACTTCTTAATTGACGTTAACAGGTTTCCTTCCTGCATGAATATCTTTCCCTCCAGATCGGTATTATGCGATAAAGAATCTTCTTCTTTCTCTCTTTCCACCTATCTTTCTTTTTCTTCAACCGCGATGACGTCACTGGACGGGTATAACGACCCCTCCATGGCTCATATATTATCATGTTATTATAATTGAACCGTGCATTCGGCCCACTAATTGAGAGCATAATTAATTAGAGGATGGACTGGCCGGTGAGATTCGGAATACCGTTTCGAATTGTTCGCGGCCACCTATTTGCTGAATTTTGCGCAGCCTTAGCAAATTGATTTGTTTAGAATTAATCGTCGATTATATACCGCATGCAACTGCATCTGAAATGGAGTCACTAGAAACAAGAGCCACTTAGTCTGTTTATTCTGTCATTCTCTTGCTTATTGCATCGTCCACCCGTTACAAATTACGTTTCATTAGAAACTCGTGGCGCAAGTACGAAAATTATCTATGAAATTGAAAATAAACCATTTCCGATTCGTGTAACGTGCAAATCAGATTACGCTCATAGGTGTACCGATTAGATTAAGCACTTCGATACTATCGCTGTGACTATACCGAGAACTTATTGCCGCCGTACAAGTTAATTATGTGCTAGAAATTCAAACAGCAGACCCCGAAAAACAGTATCAAATTTTTACTCGACCGTGTCTTCCGTAATTAAGAAAAATTCGAAAGCTTGTCAAATAGAAATCCACGATTTTTATCTAACGCGATGCAGTCATCGCTAAACAATTTCAACAAGATCCGACGCGAAAAATATTTCAAGTAAAATCGAAATTTCAACACGATGCAACGCACCACCGGTATTAACAATCAACGATTGCTCGAATAAATTACATTTTATCGAACGAATCTGGAAATCAGGCGAAATACGTGGTCAAGATGGCGCGCGACCTTGCTGACCGGTCGACGTTCTCGCTTTCGAATCGAAGAAAAATCCACGATCGGCTGTAACACCGCGGCGAGAGCTGCCTGTAAAAAGCAAAATCGGTTTTTACTGGACGAAACGGGTGAGGGCCTGATTTTTAGCGGATCCCCGGTGTCGGGGTAATTCGTTACGCTGTTTTTTCCCTTTCTTCCCGCGATTTTTCACCGTTCCGCTTCATTGTCATCGGCTGCTGTTCGGATCGCTTTCACGAACACATTAAAACGACCATTCTCGCGAAACAGAAATAATTGAAACGCTGTAACGGTCGCGATCCTGACGAATGAAACAGCAGATAACGTAATTGAATTCTATTTATACACTCGAGAGGAAGTTGTCTCGAACGCACGAACGGTTTGTTCAGAAAATCGCGATCTATGACCTGCCTCAATAATTCCAAACCTTCGATTTACAGTCACTATGATTCATAATCGTTCTGGTAAGCCATGCAACAAATAGTTTCTTCATAATTATCAAGTTTTGTATGTGAAAACAAACTGATGTTATTGAAATTGGTTAGATGTAAAAGATCCTTTGAATGTGAACATTATTTTAAAAATTAAAATTATAGTAACGTACATGCAAGTTACTTGTTGATAAAAACGAACGTATGAATTGTGATAAATTAAATTAAAGATTCATCTCTTAATGTGTATGTCGTTTTAAGAATATTAGTAAACTTTTGTACAAGACGAGTAAAAGTAAATTTTACTAAATAATTTTACTGAATTATTCTTTTAAGTCATAAACAAATCTTGTGTTGTAATATATATTTCATCAAGACCGCAAAGCATTCTTAGTTACATTCTGGTTGCAGAGACTAGAGTAAACGTCCTCCAAGTCTACCGAAAGGATCATAAACTACAGGGGTAGTAACTAATTAGATATTTTCAATTTTATCTCGGGGCCGCAATCTCCAATGCTGCGTGTGGTACAAGTTAATCTAGAAACTGCACGCTTAATGTGCAACAAGTTACCATTTTTCTGCACCGGTCTTAGTCACCATGGAGCCGGAGAAATGTGCATGTACAGCGGCAAAACCGTGCAAGCCGTTGCAGCGTCGGTGGGTAGCTCTTGGATCTCGCGTTTCATCGATTCCAGGCATTAGTGTTCCGTCAAGTGTGTCGAGAAATTTCGTCGAACGTCTGAAAGAAAGTTTACCACCGTAATTGCCTTTCGTTGCGTTATCCTTTCTCGGCGGCGCGCAAAAACGGACGCCAGAAAAATGGCGGGCTCGCGGGATCCGCTCCGTTCGACTATGACTCATTGGTAATAATCGTGTTTACGAGGGTATCTCGCGGGATCACTAATTTCACCTGACATTTTACGGCCTCCGGTTTGGCCCCGTTTTTCATATCTGAATTACACGCCGACGGAGGATCGGTACGACATTCTATGAATCTCGCGAATCGAACATCGTAGCGGCGCGAAATCGGCCGGGCAACTGCATTCCACGGCGGCGTTTTATTCCTGTAACGGTGAACAGGATTCGTTGGTCGGCTCGTATAAAAATCTTTAATGCACGTTAAACTCGGCTGAATTCTGCGGCTTTGGAAATTCCTTTGGCTGCTCGCTTTCCGGAATTGCTGGAGCGGTTTTATTGTTGATAATGACCGGGGGGTGGGTTACTTCATTTATAAGAATTTTAATGTCGCCGCGGCTGTTAATATTTCGGTGCGATGAAAGCACGAGTACTTCTGAGTCTTTTATATGGTATTAACAGCTGTGGCAGCGTTCGAGGGAGAATACATTTTTAGTTGGAAAAGTTCACGGTACTATCAGTTTTTAAATTAATTTATATATTCTTTATATTGTTATATTTTTATATATTTTTGTACTTTTTACATAGTTAATGTACATTAAATGTTTTCTTATTCAAATCTGATCCCATAAAATTTTCACAAAATTAGAAATCTTTTATTGTAAATAAAATGATGAATATTTACATTAGTAAGAATATAATGACTAGCTATTTGTAAAATAGATAGCCATATTGAGAGTCGTACAATTTATCCATCTACTTAATTTTCTCTCAAATAATAAAGTAAATAAATAAACAACGAATACTTTATAAAAGTCATATAAAAGTATAAACTATTTTGAACATGTATAATTTATCTTGTGCAATGATCTTCATTTTATTTTGATCTCTTTCATACGATTCATTTTGCTTGTCTTCTATAAATTGAGTATTTGGTAAAAATTCTGTGGTATATTTCTGCTTCGACAAATACTAATTATTCCTCGACTGGAATAAGAAGTGCAGCCATCACCCGTTAACGGTTTACCCTGGTAATACACTTGGTTCGAAGCTTTCTACCTAAAAAGATAAAATTCCGTCCTAGCTCCAGTCGTTCTCGATACCATTAAGGAGGTTAAAAAGACCTTGGCTTCTTTCTTTTTTTTATCGATCACGCCGAGGCTGCTGCCTTTGCTGACTTGTAACTTCTTTATTGATCTCGAAAGATTCAGGTATTTGTCGTGCCGAGCATTACAAACAAAATTACAAGCTAGTAAACAGCTAAAATCTAAAATATATATAATTACTCAAGACGCTAATTATTATATTTAACTTAAATTACACGTTAATATAAACAAAATTACAAGCTAGCAAAATTATAAACAGCTAAAATCTTATCAGTTCATATAATTACTTAAGGTTCTAATTATTATATTTATCTTAAATTAATATAATCGTAAAAGAAAATTGCCATTTTACAGCAACGTTTGAATTTTCAACTATTTTTTATTGTAATTTTGGTAACAGACCCGATGATTAATAAATCGCGAGGGACATCATTTCTGTTGGCAGTTTCCCTAAAAGTGTGGGCGTCGGTATCGTAGCCGATTGGTAGCTATATATTCTGGTGGGCGTGACGATTCTACTTCCCTCTTCAGGGAAAGATAGCCTCTATTGTTTGCTTTTACGTATTGTATTAAGTCCTGTCGAAATTAGCTGCATGAAGTATCAATTACACCAAATCTGATCATAGGCTGTTCAAATATTCTCTCCATATCATTGTGAACACAGAGGTGTAGAAAACACTTTAATAATTTAATCGTTTTAAAGATATTGTACAGATTGAAATATCTGTTAAAACTTAATAATAATTTTCATTAATAACATTATATTTCTCTTTGGATTTTATTGAAATAAAATTTTAAAGTACCGCTTGGATCCTAAAACTTTTCATCCCTTCTACGTCTATTTTACAAAACAGTATTTAGAATTTTGCTAAAACTAGATTCTTCCACTCCCAGAAATAGAATGCATCAAACTCGAGTTATTAATATCAGCGTTTCCTGTAATCAATATTTCACAGTGTGTCCCAACCCGAAATTTTGGTCACGTCCGAAACGAGTTCAATTTAGACTTTAAACATCGAACTCTTTGTCCCCACAGGATCGATCGATCCAAACCCCGAACTTCTCAATCTATCCGAACAAAAAGGCTTCCTTCCTCCTTTTTCGATCGAAAAAAGGGCGAAAAAAAAAATAAAGGCGCTTAGCTCCTGCACAGGCCGCTCGCTATCACCACCTGGATCGCATTGTTCTCTCGACTGCATTCATCACGTAAATTGCTTTCATCGGGCCAAGTGTCGGGTTAGCCTCCGCCGATTCGCGCGGTTGTTACTTCGTTATGCCGGCCGATGAAAAACCGGAGGAAAACGAGTTAGCGGGGGACGATTAGCTCGGCAGAAATAAAATTTTCGGGCAACGGTTCGAATCCGTGAGAGACCGTGCCGCGTCCTTTTTTCCCTTTTTTTCAAAGGGGGGTAAATTGTGTGCCGCAGGGGTGAAAAGCTTCGCGTCATCGGTGTTGCTCGCACTCGCAAGATGGTTTCTCGACGGAGAGGAGAGAAAAAAAAAGGGAGCATTACCGTTGCTTATCCCTATCCTGACCTATGGTTACCATGGTGACGCGCGGCACAGCTCTAAACCCACCCTTTACGTTAGGGGAGTCCTCTAAGGATCACGGGAAATTTCATTTCTCTCTGATCAGGGGTAAAAAATATATCCAACTGCATTTTTTTTGTCACCCGGATCCGGCCAATTTTCGGCTCGTTCTGTCAGCCTCGGCGCTGCCACCCCTTTGAAATCCGTCGTACGTGCCTTTTGGATATCCGCAGCTGTAATATTTATTTCGAAAATTTCAGAATTCTTCGTGCAAACAGAGCAGATCGATGTTATGTATTTTAAACTGAAATATATTTTACTGCGAGAAGGGTTGTTTAGCGTCCTCGAATTTATTCGTCCGATATAAATTGTATCTTGAGCATTGTTGGAAAAGTTTAGAATTTAAAAAGTTTATACACGTGCCACTTGTTTAACCCTTGCATATAAATTAGGTCTGTTTAACCCTTGTACATAAATTGGGTCAGTTGAACCAAAATTATATCACAAATTCTGTGTTCACATATTTGAAACAATAAATTCTTTCAAGGGTTACGATAATCTTTTTTTAACCTGTCCTTAATTTAAATAGTGTTTATTAAATAGACTATCATAGAATTTTATTAGTTAAGTAATAACATAAAATCTTACGAAACTATTTGTGAAAATACAGTCTCGAAAAATTCCTAGCCTAAACAATTTTAAAGTGACTTTCTATTAATTAAAAATCATCAAGATTACACGACTAATAAGCAATATTTCAATTATACCTCGAGTTCAAAATTCTTGCAAGGTCGCATAGTTGCAACCACAAAGTGGAAACTGTTTATCGTTCTTAAAAATCTTGAAACAGCTAGAGGCCGAAACGTTTCCAGAGTTTCACCGTTTGGTCCGCACTCGAAATCCCGCAATTGCAACTTCGGGGAAGTTTTTAATTAAACCAGCAAACATTAAGGCCAATCTCACAGAGGCTTATTAGCCATCTCGGCCCTTCCGAACCTTCGTAAACTCGTCTTAGATCCACTGTCCCGTACTTTATGTCATTTAAGCTTGGTTGCAGACCGGTTCGAGTTCACACAAATGTACACTCGTGTGCGTACGCTCTTCCACAATGGCAACATTGGGTTATTGGAGTCCCTGGTGAGTTTTCACTGGGAACTTGGCCTTCACACGTCGGTGAAGCGACGACGAGATTCCCTGATGAAATCGTCTTTCTTCGTGATGCTGGACCGGTATCGGAAGCTTTCGTCCTTGAATTGCTTTTTAACTGACTTTTTTGAGCCTATGGAACCCCACATTTTTTTGTTCGTTGAACTAGTAATACAAATTTTCAGATTTTACACCTCGAGTTGTCTAGTTTGTGTTTTAGAACAAATAGTGACAATTGATATTATTACTTGAATATAATTATTAAAATATCTGTGTACCGATTTTTAAAAATAGTTTTGGGTAATTCGTTGATTAAATTTTAGACTTTTTATTGTTATGTCAGTTTTCGCTTTTATGGATATTTTTCAGGTATTTTGTTAAGTCAATTTTCAATTCTTTGGTGTTATGTCAGAGCAATAATTTTAATCTTCTTTTTTTAAACATTTTTTTAAAGATTTGTTAAAATTATTGCTATTTTATTTTATACTTTACGATTTTTAGTAGCTTTCTTATTATACTCGGAATTCTCTGAAACAAACTCACTGGGTACATTGTTTAGTAAAACAAATTAAAACTAGAATATTTCTCCTTTAAATTCCCCTGCTACGTGCTTTCACCCCAACGGAATTCCAAAGTCTACGTTACGGATTATGTACTTTCTACCTCGAGTCAGGATACAATTATTTCTACTTTAACTTCTCCCGCTGTACTTCCTTACTACTTATCCATCGCAGCTGCGAAGTTCGTGTAACAAATTGTATATATTTGTCCCGCGTTTTTGTTTCTCGTCCGCGGAGAATTCCTCGCGAAGTTCTGTCCGCGTTGTAAAATATATATTTGCTCTGCACTTAAATGAGTATTGGAACTGCCTGCTTGGAACTCAATTTTCATTTTCTCAGAAAAGTCTTATCACCATTATCTTTATCTCTAGATTTTTTAAGATACTGACCACTGTGTTATCGACTTATCGGACGGAACATCCAATCTTCAAACTTAATTGCTTTTATTTTTCAACCTGCTAACCAGGAGATTTTTCTATCATAAATAAAGTAGAATCTCGGCTATGTGAACTACTCCGATGATTGTTTAGACGATAGAATAGTTACTTGTTTATAGTGTTGAACAAAATCTTTATTAACTCATACAGCAAATTGTGTTTATATGAAAAAAATATTTCTTAGTTTTTTTTTAATTTATTGAACGATAGTAGTAAGAAAACTAATATTTTCGTTATTTTTAATTGCTTGTAGCACACTGTTTAAATTTTCATGCGGGGATCAGATAAAAAGTAGAAACATGAGTTTTAATTTTCTTTGCCATTCCAACCAATTGTAATTTTTACAAATACTTCCTTACTTATTGTTCACTAAACTAATTAGTGTAACATCTCAAATAAATTCAAGTTATTAAATCCAACTGGGAAAAAATTATGTAGTTTTAAAAGTTGTCTGAATATTAACGTTGTTCATCGTACAAATGTATCAGAAAATAAAGAAATTACTGGTTGAGTAAGGAAGAAAATTAATAATTCTCAAGAAATGGTAGTAATCACGAACGTCAAGTGAATTCACTTTCTCTGGTTGACAGGTTGACAATACCATCATGATAGAAATTTTTTCTTTGAGACGCAGTCCCTAAGTCATTGTTGTTGTACATTACACAGACGTTTGGGTTAATAATCACACTGCCAGTCCAGAATCAGATTAAACTAGGGAAGACGGTGTCGCGAGGGTTACCGGATTATTCCCAACCCATCGTGTGTAATTGAATTTTAAACTCCCCAGTACATATGCGCCCATTCATAGCAACCACGAACCCAGCCGCTCTGTAGAACTCGCGGATTTCATACGTGAGAGAATCAATTGAACGTTTCTGCGCCGGAAGTGCTGAATCTACCCTGTCTCTTCTAATATCCGTCAACCACGGTCCACATGTGTTCCATCCCCCTTTCCAAGTATTCATTATACAATATTACAATCCATAACTTCGCAAAAATTTGCGAGAAACTACGCTGTGCGAAGACTTCGTGTCGTAAAAGAACGTAGGAATTAGTGTGTCAGGAAGTATATTTTTGTCAGTTTGAGAAAATGAAGACAAATTGTCAATTTAAGAAACACCTCCGTGTATAACTGCGTAGAAGTGCTTCAAAATAAATCGCATTCTTAAGTAAATAAGTACCAAGTAGATAATATAAAAAAGATTACCACATTATTGAATTTCTTATTACAGCAACACGTCATTGTATTATTCAATGAATTTATTTTTATATTTTAAGAATGCGATAAATGTTCAAACCTCTTTTTATATTACTCAATTTATTTCATGCCAGCGCACTTTCGTTTGAAATATTTATTTGTTGAATCACCAGAAACAGCTCAAATGTCGAGGCAACTGATCATGAGTCATGGACTATCGGGTATGTTCTGCAATAAATAGATTACAGACTTTTATACAACGATAAATTCGTATGATTTACTAGAGTATATCTATGGCAAAGAGTATTCAATCAAGTAAATTTAATCGTTATAACAATAATAAAATTGAAACTCGTTAAGTATAAATAAAATGTTACTGCTATAAAAATGAAGGTGTTTCTCGTTTTTTTAAGAAAATGGTCAATCATTTCCAAACATTCACTAAACTTTATGTTTGTACTAAAAATGTACAAAAGCTCTACCACATTTCCTCAGCCTTGTTACCATTTCTCTGCATATTCTGCCATTTTAAATCTATAAAACAACTACATGTTTTACTATTCGACAAACTACTATATTAAATAGTTGAACCAGAGATAATAGATTCAAGTGACCAAATTTGCTTTTATTAAAATTCATCTAAAAGAACGGAACTCCGCAAAGATACATACCAGATGGCATCAAACAAAACGTCACGAGTAGGTTGTCACAAAGAGGTAAGAAACAGCATCGCAGACCTAACGAGTCCCTTGAAAAATCGACATTAGCATAGCCGGCGAAAAATAGGAAGTCGACACTCGGTCAACATTGCAACAGCGGCTCGATTATGTAAATGTCACCCCTCCATCGCGATCTTTACCTGGAATGTTGGGAAACGGCGGTGCGGCGCGGACACACGACACCATTTTGTTTCTAGTCCGCGGAACAAAGGGCTCCCGCTTTGAAAATCTGTTCCGTGTCCCACGTACTACGGGATCTTAAAAGTTCCCTTCTCTGGATCGAGTGTCCGTACGTGAGCCGCGGCGGTTTCGCTCGTGTGCAAGCAAATAAAGCGCGATGGTGTGGTACGGCATACGGGGTGAGCCAAGGGACATCGTCCTGGATTATTGTCCTGGAACGTATCGTCCGTCCTCGGCGCTCCTTGATCACGAGTGGAAAGCACCAGATACCGGAGTGTCCTGTTCCAGGGAAAATTTTTAATTGGCGAGTGCACGGAGGGTAGGTTTCGCTTTGGCCGGACGATAGGATCGTGAAAAGGTAATTTAGCCGCTATGCACACGTTTATTCTAAATAGGCTAATGCACCGGGATCGCCGAGGTTCTCAGTGGTGCTCTCTTCGCGGACTTCTCTGTGTTTTGATCTTTTTTAAACTGGAAATGGGGATGTGTTTCTAGTTAGTCGGATTTATTAATATTTTCACCTGGTACACGTGTTGTCCGTGTTTCAGATTCGAAAGCGCGATAAACTGTGCACATTAATTGTTTCTGGTCTAGAGAAAATTTTTAATCGGCGAATGCATAGTGGGTGCTTTCGTTGCAGCGGCCTGATACCATCTTGAGTTATTAATCTTGCTTTGCCCCTGTGCACGCGTTTATTTTAAATAGGCGAATGCACTGGGGCAGTGGAGGTTCTCAGTGGTTCCGAATTTTTCTGGGGTTTAACCTTCGCTAGACGACTTCATGGTAGCCTAAATAATGGTAGCCTTCATTGGATAATTATTTATAATTATTCATTAGACTGTTAAAGAGTTATGGTCCAAAATGGACTCAAGTTCTGTCATTCGAAGGTTAACGTTCTCGTTAAAAATAAAATATTAATCTCTCACTGAAATCAATAGAATTTCCGCTGCAATACATCACAGCATAATCATGATCGTATACTATTTCATAAAGTGATTAATTATATCATATTCTTCAGATTGAACAATTTGGATTTCGATTCAGCGCTCGTAAATTTCACGTTGAAATTATAATCATAAATTATTCGAAACTGTGGTAGTAGGTGTATCAAAACCCGGTGCTATTCAAAATGAATTTAATGATGTATCTATCAATTAAATGAGCTAATTAACACTAGATTTACGGAATCCGTCACAATGACGGATCACTGATTTGTTAACGTACTATTATTCATATTTTAAAGATAAATTTATTGCTTATTTATCGATTATAATTAATATAATTATTTATATTTATTTATTTATCGATTACATTAACAATTAGAATAAATCGTTACTTTCATAAACAAATATAAAACGGCTGCTTTTATTATTCCGTAAACCTAGTGTTGATGGAGAATAATATATCAGCAAACAAATTGCTGATTTATAAATTCATGGTTGATAAAATTTTAAAGATAGTTTACAGATCATAATAGAAACATTAAATAGATTGTAAATTTCACAAAATGGCATTTACCTACATGCATTGTTAATAGATTATCCTTCGCGTCGATACAAATTGCAGAAACGCAAATACGGAGCTGTATCGTTTGGCAAGAAGTGAACGGGGCATGATGAAATTAGTTACCTGGAAAGCCTGAATAATAGTAAATACAGCAACCGGAGGACCTCGACGAAAAAATACGTTTACGAGGGCTGCAAGCAACCCGCGCAACATTATTTTCAAGCAGAGTTCGGAGAGCCTCTGCGGAGAATGCGCTCTGGGAGTATGACTCGTATTTACCAGACGCGGTTTTCCTCCACCATTGGAGTACACTCCGGGCTAAAAAGATAGCACAAATGTGCTATCATTAGGTTCTCAGGGACGTATTCAAAATTGCTCAAATTTTATTTGATTGCCGCATTCATTTCGTTGCATACGTTCCAGGTACAACTTCATGTCGAAAACAAACACCTTTTATATTATTTTCCTAAACGCGATTTGAATTATTTAATTTGATAAGATGTTAGCACGTTTTTTTTCAAGACATTTGAGATGTAGATCAAACTGGTCTTTTTTGACCATTCTTTTGATATTGAACTTCTATTAAAATAAATTGAGTTCGATGAATTCTTTTAAGTAATAATTCTAAAAGGAATTGTTACATTATATTAGTCTAAATAATATGAGGATTTATAGATGAGATCATTGTAGTCCTGGAACAATTTTGTAAGAAATTCTGAACTGTTCGTTTTCGATGAAATAACACAATTTTATTCAAATACTTTTACGATAAAATTGCATTTGAACTATCAGCAATGGCACTTATTGAAATTCAATGAATAAACATACATGTGGATGATTTGAAGCGTAGAGTACTTTATAGCGCACAAACTAAAACTACGTTACCTTGCGGGCCAGGGCTCTAAAACAATCAACGTTGAATAGGTACCAAGGCTATTAGCGTTCATAAAATGAATTCCTGGATGTTGTTTAAGTTACAGGTATTGCCTAATAGCTTGCAATAAAAACTAGAAAATTTTATGAACAAGAATAATGGTCGCTGTATCCTTTGTTCGGCTAGATCAGCGATATTTAATACAGAGCAGAGGAAAATGGATCGGCCGCGATCTATTTCGGATTTCTAGTAATGCGGCAGCGTGTATTTATCGTATCCAGGCACCGAGTGATGGCTCTTGCCGCCTTATCGCCCGGGTGAGTCCAATTAATTGAGATGAAGCAACGCGCACCTGAATAATTGCCGAGCGGCTGCTCAACGGCCATCGCTCAGTTACCATACCGCAAGCTCGAACATATTTTCGAATTAACTGTACTTGTATCAGCGCGTAGGAAGTGGAATTAAATTTTAATGCGGATTTGCGAGAGAGTCGGCGATCTGATTATTCGGTTTCTCGGATTCAGATTCTTTTTTCCAGTGCTTTTTTTTGGCTATTCATTTTGTGTAGGTCTTCCTTCGATTTCAGATAAATTTTAATGGCTCCTCGAGAGATCGTTATGAAGGAAACGAAACAAAGAATCGCTGGATTTATTGCAATAGTTAATTATTCCGAGAATTTTTCTTCCGGAAATAGTATGAAAGGCATTTTGATTTATTCGAGTTCACATTCGGCAATAAACCTGTCAGCGTCGGTAAAATGGTCGGTTTCACATTTTTTGTTTAGAAATTATCGAAATTATGGAAGTTATAGAAATTATTTCACAGGAAATGATGATTTAGTAAGCTTTTTTATTCGAGCACGTACTGTAATAAAAATTATTATATGCAGTCTCGTTATTAGTTCGTATAGTATCATTGAACATATTGTAACAGCTTCAGAATATATGAAATAAGATTTAATTGCTTACATCCTCAATTTGATAAAGATTGTCATCTACTTCAGATTTCTCGTTTCACTTAGTATAGCTTTTAACAGGGATTAGTGAACTAAACTTTCGGAAACATACACTGCAATCTGAAATAATTACATTTCCGTAGTACAGCTTCAAAATTAATCGATTTAGAATTTCCAGAACTTGTGTGCCCGAATTGAATTTCCCGCGTACAGTCAGTGACTAATTTGATCCAGATGTTTCCCAATAGTAAATAAAATTAGAAACTCTTCAATTGTCAGCCTAATTAGAGTATCCTGGAACGATTTAAAAAAAACTTTTCAAATTTAAACTTGCTGCAAAGCTTTTTCCTTTGTTCCGGCGGAAAAATTCTCCAGTAAAGCTAGAAAAAATTGAATAAAATTGAAACTTTTAATTCTATATTAAAATTAATTCGTTGCACGTAACATTAGAAATTGTGACGACAATTAAAACATTATCAACAGTAGATTTATGTCACGTTAGAAATCCTTGTCGTAATTAAAACAGCATCTACAGCAGATTTATATCGCGTTGGAAATCCTTGCTTCAATTAAAAAATCATCTACTACAGGAGACCCTCCAGAAAATTATATAAAATTAAAACCTTCTAATTTCAGAGTCGTCAGTACCAGATTCGAATTACCTCATATAGGAAATTTCTTCTTAAAATTAAAAAATCATATATAACAAATCCTCTAGAAAATTGTACAAAATTTATATTTTTCTATTCGAGATATATTATAGCAATGCTCCAGAAAATTATACAAAATTAAAACTTAATTCGGGAGTCGTTAGAATTTTTTGACATTCTATTAGAAATTTTGTACAAAAATTGTACGAACTTGAAATGTTTTCATTCGGTAGATATTATTAGCTTTGACTGAGATGCTCTAGAAATTTATATGAAATTAAAACTTAATTCGAGAATCCTTAGAATTTTTTAAGATTTGATTGGAAATTCTTGCTTCAATAAAAGAGTCATTTGAAGCAAGTAGAGAATTATGTAAAACTAAAAGCTTTTATTACAAGAACTAATGGAAGCAGTTGAGATTCAATTTACGTGATGTTTGAAATGCTTGATTGAATTAAAAAATCACCTATATGGAATCCTCTAGAGCAGAAGCTTCTAATTCGATTTGAGAATCGTCAGGATCGCTAGTGATTCGGTTTACCGTTCTCAAATAAAGATCGTTCGGACAACATTGCGGACAGGTACACGAGGGTCGGAGTGAAGCTTCCTTGGAATGTTTAACCCAGAACCCGGTGCACATAACCCAGTCCGTTGATCCAGGAATTGGGTAACAGAGCGTCCTCGGTTGGAAACGCTCGGGACGCCCGCGGAATTCGCACCTTACTGCACTTCGGTCTTGAAACTTGTTCTCCTAGAGCGATGAACTTTGCGGTAACGCAGCAGACGAGTCAGCGGTACTCCGTACCTGACTCTATTACCTCACCGCCTCTAATTCGATACAATCCTCGTAATTGCGGTTCTGATACCGAGAGCCGATGCGCTTAACATCCTCGTTAGGCAACGGAACCGTCTCGGTCGGGTCCGCGGTTCGCGTCGAATTCAAATTTCGCGGGATTAAGAATGCCGATGTTTTACTGTCGGCAGATCCCGGGCAGCGATACCGAGCATCGGGGATGAAGGAAATAGTTGGGCATAGTGGATTCTTGGCGCATGAGTAACCTACTCGATACCATCAGCCTTGAAAGTATTACATGCGTTATGGAGAAATAAGAGATTTTAGAATGCAGTCGCGTAACAGGTTTGCGGTAAAGATGGAAAGTTGAAGTAGAGGGAAGTCGAGTCGAAACCCCGATCCGGTTCAGATATCCAAGCTAATTATTCCGGTGAAAAGAATTGTTTTATCGCGACACTTGTACTATTCATTTGAAACAGCTTAGCAAAAATGTGTTTTCTAAAGTTGTCCGACCAGATACTTCAATGTTCCAAGGAAAGTATTATACGATTCAATATTTTCTTTTCCTGGAAGCCATCCATATTTCAGAGGGAAAGGTTCGCCCATCGGGTCGGGTCAATTAAACTTCGAAAACGGTTAAGTATTCACCAAGGATCCTGGAATATTGAATATAGAATGATCTTCTCTTGATAATTGGAAGAGAACTGGGTTCCCCGGGTTATGAATAGTTTGATCGCTGCGCATTTAAATAATCCATGAACCAAAAGTATCTTTATCTTTCCAGTCCCTTTAGTTTCTCGTCAAATAATCAATATCTGCAAAGTAATATTTAATGCGGAACTTCAGTCAACTTTCTGAACATATTTCGAATTTTACAATTTCCCTGTTTCAAGTCTCTTATTTATATTTAGCCGATTTTCAATGGCAATCGCAGTTATATGAACAATATGCTACTATAAATTAACTGTTTGATACTTTATTTGCGGAAACGGCTTTCTCATTTTAGCTTGTTAACTTGCTATCGAGAACAAATACTTTTATCTCAGTTTTCCAATATCGGCAGGTATTCTAACTTTGGTATTCGTGCGCAGCGTTTATCGACAGAATTTTCTGCAACGATCTCCGGCCCCGTAGACTTCATTAACCGTTGTTCCGGGCGGAAAGGCGTGATCATCTCCTGACCGGGCATCGAATTCAAGGAATCATCGTAGCCAGAAACAAAGTAAAGCGAGAGCAGTGTTTTACGACACCGGTAGAAGAACAGCGCCCGATTCCTTTGTTACTTTCAGCGAGGAATTCCCGTAAGAACGCCAGGAAGTGCCGGTTAAGCGTTCCCGCAGTATGGAGTCTTTGCCAAGCGATGCTTGCATTACGTTTATTGCCGCTCGGAGGCCGAGTTCCCGGTATTTCATCGTTTCTAAGCGCATTTGCAACCATCTCGGTTCCTTTAGGCTGTGCCACGGGCTGCACAATCTGCCCTAATAATTCTTGCCGCCTGCAATTCAGCACCCTGAGTCTCGAGCGGGAAGAATCACACTCGAATAGGCTGCGGGCTGTGCAGCGATGATTCTTGCCGATGCAACCGTAAGCGGTCTTGATGCGAACGGCGCGAATTATTCGTACAGGACACATATTGCTCGTGTATTTCTTGTAGCTTTTCATGCGGTACTTTATACGACCAATCGTCATTAGAACCGGGCATCGTAACTGACTGTAGATCCTTCTGCGAAATAAGAATTTTCTACATTAATTCTGCGAGTAGATGCCAGATAGTAATGTGTTTCTTTGTATCATAAATACGAACATCGTGTATTAACATTCCTGAATTCTTCTATATCTTTACAGTCTCGTGTTTTGCCTATTAACGCTTGTTATATATGCATGATATCTGGAAACAATATTTTGAGAAACTATTATGAATTATAAATGACAAGAACGCGTTAGTGCAAGCAAATCATTTTTCTAAATAATATATAAAATATAATTCATTTAGTAAAAATGTAAAATGACCACCTAATTGTCATTCATGTACAGTCACATAGAATTGCATAATAGAACAGCATTGTGAATTTATATATCACACGTTTGCTTGATTTATGAAAATTAGTCTCACTACAATGTACTTCAACTTGAAATATTTAAAATAAAATAATTGGTTAATCTTTACACATTGAGTCCAATATCTAAAATCAATCTCCGAATTTGATCTACGTTGAAACAATATCTGTGTCCAGTTCCAACGAACTTTGCCATTTGCAGCTACCTGTTATTCCACCCTCGGCATGCCTTTCGAAACTTGTTTCCTCGATAAATAAATTTATCTTGTTACTTCTCATTATCGCGTAACATAACTGCGTGAGAAGTGGACGCAGCGTACAATTTTTCTGTTGGCACGGTCTTCATTCACTGGCAACAGTTGGTTTTCAATCGGCGGAGCTTTTCTCTCGGCGCGGTGGTAGAATTATCTTTATAGTCGCTGATGACACGTGGCCGCGCGGCTGCAGCCTGTTCCACGAAAAACCATTATTCACCGTTAGCAATCATCGCATTGTGCCTGGGCAAATGACAGAAAATTACCCTCGAAAGGAAGTTTTCTTCGTTCGAGAGTCGGAACGCGACGCAACGGGATAACGTTGCTGGATCATCGACTGTCGTGAGTTTTCTGTCACTGTTTACATCACGCCGTGATTGAGGCACGTGGATTATGCGAGATTACGTCGTGCCGGCGAAATTGCAATTATTTTTCATTGAGACGGAAACCGGTGTCCCCGCTCACGTTCTTCAGCATTTCGTTTTCGTTTTGGAGAGACGGTCAGTTTCTTCTTCCCGCGTGCTCGTCAAGTTAATGTCTCTGGAATCGTTAGTTCTGATCTAGATATGATTGCCAGTTTATTAACATTGCAGACTCATACATTGACGTAAACACGAGATAACGTGAAAGCAATTTATTTACTGGAAAGGAAATTGAGACGTTAATATTTATGACATTGATTGCTCTTTCAATCTGCAGTTTGTTGTAACGCAAAAATTAATTTTTACATATGAACAAACTACTTCGTCATTGACATATGAGTGACAGCACGGTCAATTTATTAAATGTGTTTTAGATAAGAATCGAATAAATAGATAGAATTTACGACGTGCCATTATGTAGTGGCTTTCGCCAATTTTCATGCTTTACTTAATTGTATTATTAATTGTTAAAGTAAACGATTAAAGTGACAGGGTATATATACAATACACTAACAAAATATACATATATAGCTATACTAAGAAAAGTACATATCAAGAAAAATGGTAATTTAGTTATGAACAAATTCATTCGCGCAAAATTTAGCCGTATCTAAGAGGTTAAGAATCATTTCTAGTTTACTTCTCTAAAAAAAGTCTGAATTTTCATAAAACTTCTCAGTGTAATTCCAATTCGATCTATTGTCTGTTACATTCCGCATTTTATTCACCATGGGAATTCTTTCGAAACGATTCGTTTATATTTTATTGCATAGGGTAGGATTTTAATGTCGGTAGACATTTTCTAAATTTTTGAAGAAGGTAGAACGGTCTGTAGAACCCGATTCACACACTTTTTCCTTTATTTCTGAAAGATGGGTCTTATGTAGGTGACCCAAAACAGGACCACAGCTAATTTAAGATCTACGGGTCCGCATTCTTTCGTGATTCCTACACGTTCGTCCGAAGAAATATCTGGAGGGACTCGATCGGTTCTCCTCGTCCTTTTATAGCGATCATTATACCGCGTCCAGAGAAGTATAGGGTTTATCGGCTATCATGACTTGCCATATTATGCTGCTCGGCCCAAGACTTTCCACCTGCGAGACCACAACTCTCCCTGCACCAATCAATGTTCCGTTCTCCGTCGATCTATAGGCCTGTACAACGAGTTTCAAAATGATCGCGCGTTTCCTCGACTTTGGATCTATTCAACGTGGCTGTCCAATTTTTCATCGAATGGTCAATTAATGTGTTTACAAATTGACAGGAACGAGATCTTATTTGAAGCTGGCATTGAACGTGTTCAAATAGCAGAAAATGCTGTTCTACGAAGAGAGTTACTCTGCAAACAAATATTAATAATTTATATTAAATTAAATAAAAAGAATTAGTTATTTATACTTTATTCTATAATATCTTGTATTCTGACATATAAAAACGAATAAAATTTATATTATATTCTTTAGCATCCAATATTCTTGCTATTATATTTATACACAAATAAATCAGATTAATTATTTATATATCAATCCAGCATTCTTACTTTTACTATTTCTAACTATTTATACTATTTTCAATTGTTCCGACAATCATTGAACTCGACGAATTCTTACCAAAAAGTTAATATTACTCGCCAGAAATAAATTTCGTAAAAGGAACCAATAATTGAATAAATAAGTAATTAAAATGTCGGAGATTACATCTTCCATCTGAAAAAATCATTCAACTATGGAACATAAATGGAAAAGTAGCGCGATGTACTTCAACGAAGACACCTCAGGCCGCTTCAATTATTTTTCTGGATTATCGCTTTTATTGGCTGCAATCGGTACAGCCAGTAATTGTTTTATCACGGTTGATTAAAAAACCGGCGCAGCCAGCGAAGCGGCAATTTCTCAAGGAAACGTCAGAGTCCGGAACGATCATGGGAGAAGAGCTATCGATTAATAAACGATACTTCGACGTTGCTGGAAAAATGCTTAGACCACACTGCTGCCGTAAGTCGTGGTTTCATCCTAACAAGAAGTTCACGCTATAGTATTTAATCCCCGTTAATAGTATCGAGAGAAACCATCGATCCGGTTGCATAATAGACACTTAATATTGAGTATATCTCTCGGATGCATCGATGAACGCTTCATTCCGCATAATTTATATACAAGCACAGTGTATTATTATTAATACCAAGTGTAGTATTATTAATGATGACGCTTAGACGATCACTAAATCATATATTAATCATTGAGAGCCTCGTAATCGTTTCTTCAAGAGCAAAAGCAATTTGTCGCGAATATAAACACGTCATTCTAACGCTTTATGCACCGACAGTATTTTAAATTGTCTTCTAAAGTCGAAGTTCAGCAATTGGCAATTCTCGTTAACAAGTTTTTCTTTAGACTAGTGTAAAGTTTACACTGTAAACAGTTAACAAAAAAAATGGATCGAAAATTATCTACAAAAGAAAGTTTTAGTCAACAATTTTTCTAACTAGCGATTCAAAGGCTCTTTATTTATGAAATATAAAGGTCAGCTGGTGCAAATTACAATATAAAGAAACGGATGCCAAAAACTTTCTGAATAATACGTGGACTTGTAGTGGTGACTTTTAAAGGTTAATAACAGTACCGAACAGATGAATGGCGATCGATCATTCATGTTCTATCAGCCGAACAATATTGTTAACGCGAAAATCCATCACGCCGGCCGGATGTTTCGCCGAGCGCCCGCGTCATTTCTGCATTCTCATCCTGCTGGCAATTATTTTTGATTTGTTACGAAACAAAGGTAGGTTAAACAAGCCGGAGTCCTAGCCGCGAAACGAATCCAGGTTACACCGTGAAATCGATACCGGATCGATGGTACGCTTCCATTCAACGACACGCCGAGCACCGAGCGCCAGCATTTTTCACGGACTCGAATGATCCACGGATCATGCATCGTAATTCCGCGTTTCGTCGCGGCGTGCTCGTAACGCGGATCACCGTGACATCGCCAAAGATTTTTCCGCTTACACGAGGATGGATCGGTCGTTTCCATTCTCTCACGATCCGGCGCTGTTGGATTTCTTGTTGTCGATTCGGAATCGAACGTATTTCCCCGGTTCTATAAAACAATAGCTCTGGGTTTTCGGATCCAGGAAAAATTGTTTCTTTATTTCAGGGTTTCAAACATTCCACCTTTTTTCGTAATACACACGTTTTCGTCGAATTTATAATCGTTAGACTGCTGATTTTATGGATTTTTTGTAAAAATGAATAAATCGAATGCTCATTGATGTAGTTAGAAGAGGAAATAATTGTTTATACAGTATGTGTTTCTTATAATTAATGGAAACAATTTTTATTGTATATAAAGCTCTGCAGTTTAATTATTTTATATAATATATGGGTTTTATCTAATTTAAGATCATATTTATGAAAAATTTTAAACTAAAATTTAATCAAAATTAAGAATGTTATATCGTTTCCTTTGTTTTAGTTAGTTTTGTATACCGTTACCTACCTTTTTGGTTATTATTTAAGGAAAAAAGAATACAAAAATAATTACGTTATTATTTAGTAAATTTTTACATGACTAACCACTTGCACTATGAACATTTCACAAATAATCTATTAAATATGAATGTAATTTTTGTTAATGACTACGGATAAAAGTAAGCAAAGATATACAAAAAATAAGAAAAATTATTAAACGAATAACGTGCTACTTAATGTAACTATGAAATAAATCGTTATGCAAGGGATTAACAAATAACTCCGTTAATGCACAACTATAACAGTGTAAGTAAAGGAGAAAACGTAATTTAAAAATTTGTTGTTTTGCGAGCTTGAAGATCCTCCTCCTGAGGATTCCTGAGGTTAATAGACGTCTTCGATCGTTTCTGCCGCATCACTATGCTATAGCATTATGTTTTTCAGTTCCTTTCGTAATAGCGTCCTAATGCTCCACGGTACCAACCTGGGCCCGTCGGACCTCTGCTTTTTTCGCCTGCGGGTCAGCTTATTTCACCCCTCGTTTTCCGTATCTTTGTATAATGATGCGACTTTTCAGTCCGTGGAAACACGATTAGCGAGAATCGGGGGAGTTTAATTAAGTTTTAAAATTGGACTTCACCCCTGGTTTCGGGGTAGGCATTGCGTGTAGGCTTTGGGCATTGTGCTGAATATTGCCTTTATGTGGAGTAGCGAATATTGAGACGTATAGTGTTCCTTTGGTTCAAATTTTGTCAGTAGAATATAGGCTGAGCGATAAAATTGATTATCGATGGATTCGATGGATTCGAGCGAGTTGAGAATGTTTCGAAATTATTTTTAGAGCGCAAGAAGGTACTTTTATTTTCCTCAAATATTTCTGCTATTGCATAAGGATATTTAGTCTGTGGTGATATTGTTAATATCGCGTAGAGCCAGTAGAATTTCTCGTTAGCTTAACAAATAATCCGACGCGGCGCAAGGAAGTCCCAGTAGTTTGTTCAAGGGAACATCATACAGTAAGTCTTACCAACTGTAAATCCCAAACGAATAAACGTGTTACAGCCCCGCCGAGTTTATTAATAGTCAGGGAAATAGTTTGCAGAGTTTCAAGCGATGAAAGGTGCTTCTAAAACGTTACAGCTGCGCAAACAGTGTCAGGTGAAACCGTTCAGAATCCTCGATGCTTCATTTTTCCCTCCTTGAAATCGTGATTAAGAACTTACGCTCTAGCGGATGATCAAACACTCGTACTCAAATATTAATTGCGCGCGCAATCTACGATTTAGATTTTTTAATTCAGTAAACAACAATCTGTTTCACTAAAAAATGTCTATAATACTTAGTTAAAGGATCATGAAGATAAAAGATTCTTATCTTCATACGCGATTTTATAAAAATTAGAATTAGAGAAAAGTGAATTAAAATGAACTAAACAATTGCAAATTGTAAAAATAAGATAAAAATATTATTAGAAATTGTTAATTTATACGTTTTCTTGCATTTATAAAATTTGCACATGTCATCGACGGATAAAGATATGTAATTGGGTTGTAATTTCGATTTTACACTTTAAAAGTAATAAAATGACAAGACTGTTTGTTACATACTGATAATAATAAACAATTCTTTAAGGTATTAAGTTTTAATATTTAGCTGGCCGCGCCAAAATTTATAACCTAAAAAGTTTCAATAAAAAATTACAGTATTTTATTCAGTTAAGTAAAAATTTCGAAGCAAACTTAAATAGCATCAATTATTTTTTCAACATTCCGTGGAAATCCTAATGAAATTAAGAAATTATAAATGACAATGTAAAATAGGGAGATCTCTCGATTTGGTTGGCTAGGTATTAATACAAATCGTGTTTTCAAACCAAAAAATGGAACGAATTTATCTTACAAATCAATATACTAAAAAATATAATATCAAATAAAAGTATCGAATTGTTATAGCGAACTGTTCCCAAGTGACAACAATAGTTAACGTGTTAGCGCAACTGAGACTGACTCTATTATCAACGTCCAGTTCTGAATTACAACTTGTGATGGAAGGGAAATTACACAGTGAAGGAAGTCACTATTTCTCATCTCAGGCAAAAAGACCTCGCGTCCACCATTATCGTAATTCCAGACGGACACCGTGTCATCAATCCATCGATATTCGATTACACGTTTCATTCTCGGAGTCAGATCAAACATCAATTTCTGCGTATTTCCTAATTATCGGCGATCTCCGACGCCGCGACTAGCCGCATTTGTTAACCGGTTTATCGCATTAGCGGCCACGATATCGAGCCGTTAATTAGATCCGATTAGCCCCCGCGCTCTGATTGACTATTAACGTTAGCGTAATCGGCCGCGACACGCAGCCCCGCAAATTGGACCACCCTATAGAGGCCGAGCGTACCCACGCGGTACACGTACGAAGATTCTTCAGCGAACATGATTTGCTTCTCAACTCGATTGCCAAGTTCAAAGCCAGCTTCTCTCCCTCTCCTATCTTGCGCCTACATCTTCCTCCTCGCTCCCTCTCGGCCCTCTTGCTCTCCCTGTCCCTCCTCACGCTCGGATCGAACACTTACCTCAGTTTTTCCTCTTCGAACTTGCCTCTCACTCTCTCCTCTATCTGAAGGCTCTCGATCGACTCTCTCCTATCACCTGAAGACTCGTTTTTACACTCGCCTTTATTTCTCTTGGATAAAACTATCCATCTCTTGCTGGGAACTTCTCTTTTTCCAGCGCGAACCGCCCGTTTTCTCTTTCCTTTCTCAACCACTTCATCACTGCCTCTTCTATCTTCCGAAGCTTCTCGCTCTATCTTCTTCAGCAATCTTCTAAGTGAAACTCTCTTTCTCCTTCCATCTCGCTACTCCCTTTTTCCCCGCGTTTTCCTCAGGATTTCTCGGCTGGCGTTCTCCAGCAATCTCCTAGCTGAAACTTCTTTATTGCCTGTTCTCTGGTCTCTTGGCGGAGAGCACCTTTTTTTCTCTATCTTCCGTTTCTTGTTGCTAGTTTTCTTCTCGCATAATCTCCGGCTGTTTACCGTCGGTACATGTACAGAGGCTCAGCGACGCTGTAACACGGCTGCCGGCAATTAAGGGCATTCGATAACGATGAGACTGTGGGGAACCAGGAACTCGTTCTCCGAGCAGTTTAGAGAGGCGAACAAATCTGTCACTGTCAGAGCCGCCTATTCAGAGTCGACCGCGCGCTAACTCGATGAAGAAGAAGAAGACGGACAGCGAAACCGCGCAACGGTCAATGGCGTTTTTGAGACGTCGATGCGGTCACGGTTGTTCCAGCGAGCGGGAGACCGTTTTCGTACGAGCGAGCGACGGTGAAACGGAGAGAACGTGTTTTGACAGGGAATTTAGGACCCGATCTTCCACATGCTCTTAACACGATTGCGTTTGTTTTATGGACGGGGCAGACGGCGTTTTTTGATTTGTGGTTGCGGTCTGCCTTTATGGTCAAGCTTTGTCTATAAACACGTTCTTGCGTGTAGCGTGAGAAACGATGGAGAAGCGAGACCTTAAGATCCCCGGCTTACGTGCTAATTCTTATTATACTCTTTGGAAAAATCGCTTCGAGTTTTTTCGACGCTGCGCTGGATCTTCGAGCACCGGAGAAGAATCATTTCCGGTCGGTGAATCGTGCTCGAGCTTCTTGCAATGATCTTTGTCGGTGCTTCCGGTCTGATCCTTTTTCGTTCTGTTCGAAACGTTTCCAATTTAATTTACTTTTATCGGGTTCCTTTCGTAATTATTTTACTCGGGCTATAAGTAGAATTTTGTTGAGATTTTTAATTTTAGATCTGATCAAACTCAGTGTGGATTGTTCTTATTAGGATAATATGGGATCTCTGAAGGACCTTACTTATTTTTAGCACACGTTTTAGTTACTTTTATTTGCGCATGCATTTGGAAATTTTAAATTAGTCAGAACGACGTAACCCTTTCTCGAATTTTGAATTCATTTGGAAATTTAACACACCTACTGAGCAAGTAATTCGAAGCAATCATTTTCCAGAATCAATAACTGCTTCCTCATGGCACCAACGTTAATTATAATTAATTATAATGATAAATTAACAGCGGATGCGTTAATTGACCATGTGAATCATGAGAAAATTAAATCGCTTTTCACTTTGTAACAACGCACATATAATTATTATAAACGAAATATAATATTTCAATATTCACATGATATTAATAACATTTTTGATTAACTTTTTTAATTAAATAGATTTTGGTGAAACATTTATCACCAATTAAATATAGGTCTTTTATTTATGCACATAACGACGTGCTCTTAACTTTCTAATCTTTATTTCGTTAATTAAATTTCCTTGGTCTTATAAAATATTGGAGGTTCACAGGTAAAATCTTGCAAACTGAGAAATGTTTCAAATTACATTAGCCATGCAAAAGAAAAGGTTTGAGTCAAGAGTTCAGGGTGAAAATATTCACCAACAATGAATATTTCACATCAATCACAGCTTCCACGACGAATCGTATTCTAATGTGCTTCGTTTTTCCCATAAAAACCCCATTTGTCTTGGCAAAATGAAACTGCCTGGGGCAGTATGACGTCAGGAGGTCGCAAGGGAGAAATTTTCGATTCTATTAGATCCGGTTTGCCGGTGCGGGTTCATTCGAAACTTGAGGTATTTGTTCAACGATCCCAATTCTATCAGGCTTAGAATCGCCGATGCCTTTCGATGGAGCGTAGATTTGCCTGGAGCAGCTCGTGAATATTACCCACCTCTCCCCCCTCTCTCTCTCCCTCTCTCTTTCTCTCTCGCTCGCTCGTTCTCTCCGACTCTCTCGTTCTTCGTTTTTTTTCTCATTCACAACTCGAGGACTCTCCTTCTCGAGTAGGAGCAGCACGTGCTCGTTTCTCAGCGTACGATGCTGGGCGGGACTTTTCGAGGGTGAAAAAACTCGTGTGCCAGCGCGGGGACACGACTAAAAGCACGACACACATCGGATTACGTGTCTCTAAAAAGAGGAGTCCACGGAGAAAAACTGTGCCCGCTTTATTTCTCTGTATCCTCAGACCGCGACCCGACCGATAGTCCGCTTCCTGCGGCAACAGAATAAGACTATCGACTTGGGATCTCGATCGGCTGCGGAAAGTATCTTTTACATGGAATTTGGAAAACTCGTGTGGAGAAATCATAGATCCATGGGAATCGGAGTGTTACCCTGTTCCTGTGTTCTTGGAATATCGGAGTGGGTTCGGGAAAGAGTGATTGGTACCTTCGTTTGTGGGACAGAAGAAAGGATTCGGGACTGAATCTTAATAGAACCGGGCCTGCGTGACCCTTCATAAATTAAACAAAGGTTTGAGTATTTTATTATAGCCTAAGCGTGCGAGATGTGTGTAGCTTTTTTATTTTTGTAACAGTTAATTTCGAGATGAAAGTAGAATTTGTGTAGGTGTCGAGCAGAAAATATTCGAATAAATGTTTGAATACAATTGTTTAAAAAAGTGTTTTACAAAAAAGAAATATATTATTATTAGACTGCTGAGTTTTGTGTAAAAATTGTCTGTGTCAAATGCAAAATCAGGAGCTCTGGTATTCTTCTTTTTTCTTCAATGTTTAATATTGTGTCGATATCTTGGCCATGACCGACACTTGACATCGATAATTATATTTCTACAAATAGTTCGGCATCTGTTACAAAAATAACATATCTTCTTATTTTTTATTCTAAGCTGAAATAGACAAAATTAAAAATGTAATTTTTCTTTTCATTCCAACCAATTGTAATTTTCCCATTAAATTTCTTTCACATTGTCTATTAACACGTTCAGTGCACACAATCGACCGCTAAAATTCCCACATAGTTAAAGCAATTTAATTAACTAAAGTGAAACTAGTAAGTTAATATTTATCTTAAGGGGTCGCATTAGAACTCTTTCGCCTTCAGAACATTCTACTCAAATTCAATTGTTCAAATACATTACAATAAAAATGAATTATCAAGATCGGTCAGAAATTAGCGTTACCCATATTTGGATGACGTAGCGCTCAATGTTAAACTTCTTCTAATCCTAACATCTCAAGCAAAATTCAAGGCGTTTGATTGAATTTTATAGATTAGTCAACAATATCCAACAATAAAACGTCACAAGTCAGATTTAACATAGATAAGTAATATATGTCTGCAAAGTTACAGTATAACAATTTCTCTCATCGTCAAACAGAAGTCAAGCATCTAAGGTGATCGAGTTTGTTTATTTGGTAGAAAATAATACTGCAATAAAAATCGTTTATTGAGGACCATCGGGCGTAGTCGCGAGTTCATAGCGAGGACACGAAGAGAAAGGAAGAGGGGCATCGCAGAGTATCAACACCCGAGGATTATTACAACCGTGTTGCATAACATGTCGTTGACTACGGCTGGATTACTCATGCTGCTCGTCGCGTGACCTTGTATCGGAATCGAGACTCGAACCACGCAGTCGATCCCCTCGGCACGATCCCGGCGGAGATCGGTGGCCGTGGACCGCGGGGCAATGCACTTTCTTGCAACGTATTCCTTCGCGCTCTTCCCGGAACAATACTGTAACGACACACGGTGTCACGCGTGCTCGGGACATTTACATGCTCCAACGGAGACACCGTGAGATGACCCCATCGGCATTTTGCTCGCTAGACGCGGTAACGCCATTGTTTTCTATTTTTGTAACTGGACCACGGTTCTTTGCATAAAACAAAAATCAATCGCATCGATTGCATGTGATTAGAAAAATTAATCTTTTTGGAAATCTTTGCCCACCAATGCCCAAAACAAAAACATTGAAACAAAGTCATTGTTTTCTATTTGGATTTGTGGTTCCTTATGTTAAGGAAAGAGATCTCTATCGATTGCAAGAAACAGGAGTGAGATATAAATTAATTTTCTTTTGAAATATTTTGTCACTGGTAGCCATTTTTGTTCTCCATATTGGTCTTCAATGCTTGAAAATGAATGCAATTTTTTAATGCGCTTTTGAACATAACTTTACATGCTTAATCCTTTACACTCGAGTGGTGACTCTGAGACGCTACTAAAATTGCTCTATCACGTCCCAAAATCATTTTTATATAAAGTTTAAATTTTTAAAAATAGTATATAGTGGCACTATTGGTATGAGTGACAAGAATAAATTTCATATGCATAAAATTGCACTTTTTTATATAGAATAGAAATACTATGAGCCACAAAAATTATTTTAGATTTATAGTTAAAATGGCTTCTAGTGCGAAAAGTTTATCCTGCGATCATCGATGAGTAAGTAAAAACAATAAAATGATTAGACACGTTCCAAGATAATCAATCTCATAAGCAAATAAATTTAAAGAAAAATGGCGTTCAATGTGTCAGTAACTTGGATCTATTAAAAGTAATATTTTTATAGTCTTGAAGATTAATAGTACCAATACTTCCCTAAAAAGTATATTTAAAAGCATTACTCATTTATCAGGAGGCTAACTATAGCAGCATTAAAATCGAATTAGAATAGCGCATGAGTTACGAGCACCTGTAATCTACACAATACACTAAAACCGAGCTTCTAAGAAACATTAAAGGATACCGCACTTCCGGAGTTTTAGAATTCCGTGATTCATTTAAGGAAGAAGCTACAGAGGTACCAGACCTCGAATGCGCCAGGATCAGTGTTCTCATTGGCTCCTTTGCCACAGGAAACGCGTAATCTTCTGCAATCTTCGGCGCTGCGCTTGGTTACAACCTTGGCGCGCCGGATATCATAGGCTGTTTCGCAAAAGGCAAAAGTGGATTTTACTTAGCCGACGATGTTCTTACCATTAACAAAAATCCACGTAGCAACTTCTTTATTATACGACTGGAAGAAAACCCGTATCTTCTGATTAGTACTGTTGCGAATGATCCTCTAGAGACAAAGTCAGCGTTTTCTTCTGAAACTAAAAGGTTCGTGTAGAATCCCACTGATCGTCATTAGTTGCAAAATTGTCGCGTGGAGTATAGAAGATTTTCTGAGCCGTTTTCTCGCTTTTTGGTGGCAAGCATTTGCGCGTAATCCGACTGGGATGTCGCTAAACGGTTTATCAAAGTCGTAAGATTCTTGAACTATTTTTGGATAAGTTAATCGAATCAACGAATCAGCTCGGTTCGATGGCTTAAAATTTTGATGCGGAGTTCGCGTAATAAGCTTAATCTCGTTGACGGCACCCGCTTTGAGGAATGAATAATGCAGGCATGTCTGCGTTTTCGGTTATTCCAATTACAGGAATCAGTTATACATCCGATTGCTTCGTTCTCATTCTAGCAAGAATTACTTTTATTGTTTTAATATTGACGTCTTTCATTTAACTTCTCCTTTAGTTGCTGCACAATCGTGTTCAATTTAAACAATCGTAATCAAAGTGTAGAATTGTAATTTCAATTTCTTTTTTTACTGTTACCGAAATTAAATTGGTTATATCAAGGTTATGCAATTACAGACAATTTTTCCACTTATCTTAGTTCAACCAAAAAGTTAGTTTTTTTAGAAAAGTCAGCAGATCTCTTTTTATCTAAAATTATAAATGGGTTGTTCGATCGATTGAGAGTCAAATTGATAATTAATTATATTAACACTTCCACAACTGACATTTTCACACTTACCTCATAACGAAAGGCCACTTGAAAATAAGTCATTTTGGTTGCCACAGGTTAGTGACTAGCAGAAGGAATTTGAGAATTTGCTCTGAAATATCAGTTATTGAATGACGGACTGGTTTAAAAAATAAAATAAATATCTCTACCGGATTCTTCAGTTTATTTAACATTAGAACAATTAAACCAGTGAAAATGATTGGTTCCCGTTTTTTTCTTTTGCAAGACCTGATGTTGTAACAATATTTTTGTTATAAATATTTATACGAACTTCTTCACACAGGCATATGTTATAATAAAAATTGTAGTAAGTTTAAATAACTCCAATCTCTATATTAGTCACATTTAGAGTTCCGGAGTTCTACTGTTAAAACACGAAGAGACGTTACTTTGGACATTCCGTCAGTCACACCCAAATAAAATTCGCGAGACGATGTATGTTTACACCAGCGAAACTGCTGCATTCTCAAAAAATGACAGTTCAGTCGCCGTGAATGAATTAACTTCGACTGGGCGGCCGGTGGCGTGTCTGGAAGAAGCGCGCAAAAACCTACATAAATAAATATCCGAACGAAACAATCCGTCACAGTGCCCAGTCTCCGTAACCATCACTCACGTTCGCCTTCAGGAAGGTTAGCAATTAAAACAGTTAAACTTACCGAGGCTTCGTAAACTTTTCCGCGTAATAGTCCATAATTCGATCAGCCGTCCATTCTTGATGGTGGGGCCAAATAAAAGCTTGGTAAATGAGAGAAAAAAGGCAGGAAGTGATACATTTGGCAGGGAATATGAAGGCTCGGGTTGTAGACGACGGTGTACGCAGGATAATGGGACCGGCTAACGAATTCGCGGGTTGCGCGGCGCGGCGCGACGCGACGCGGCGGGGGCTACAAGGATGCCGAAATTCAGTTTGGTGGCTGGCAGGTATTCGCGGCAGCGACGGTGTCGTCTAATTAATAAAATAAATGATCCAGCCGGTGCATCGACCCCCGGCGTGTCGTTGCATCAACCGTGTTCGACTGAGTGACGTAGCTCCGCCACTGCCGTCGGCTAATTGTCAAATTACGAAGATCGAGAATATCTAATGGACGTCGCGCGCGAGACGGCTCGTTGCGATTTTGAATCACCATCCCTCTCGAACGCGACTCCCTCCCCCGCGCCGATTCTCGTCGCGATTCTCCCTACCATTTCCGGGATTCCGTATTGCGCAGGAGCTGCATAAACCCCCACCATCAGGACACCGATACAACCCCTACCCTTTTTGCACCTGCAACCCTTAAGTCGGCTTCGAAGTTACGTCATTCGAGTCCGGGCCACCGGCAGCCGTGGTCCATCGCTTCCGCTTCCGGTTCCCGCAGCCACGAGGCGATCGCTATACCGCTCTTCGCAGCCTTGGACCTCTGGGTAACACCTCTTCTCTCGCACAAGTTAGCTTCTTCGTGACTCGGCGCGGTCGCCGATACTGTTTGCTTTATTTGCCGATGGTTCGCTCGCCTGTTCGCCGTGCTCTTTTATGGTACGCTCGCTTTTGCTGCTCGTTTTCCCGCTGCTTCGAGATTGCATGCGGATCGCTTAGATCCTTCGATCGTTGCAGTTCCTTGGGAAATACGTTCCTGGGAAGGTTACTCTAAATTGCCGGTTCTCCGACTGCTTTGTACAAAAAGTTATCTTAGATTTGACGTTAATGGGTTTCTTGCTTTTTGTGAATGAATGTAATGCCAAATTTTTGACTTTGTGCTTGGTAGTTTGCATTTGTTTGCTTGAAGGGATCTGCTTTGGCTGTAGTTGCATAATTCTTGTTGCCTGAAAATATTTTGCACATACTGCAATGTTTATTATATGTAACCTTAATTATGTCTTCTTATTTGTAGCCTTTTTTTTATTTAACAAACTGTAGATGCAGTACTGCAAATAATATAGAAGATATCGACAGTGATCTAGGTTTTTGTGCATCTAAAACGTAACAATCGAATTAATAACTGTATTACGGCAACTGTAATAGCCAAACGTTTAACAATCACTTTAAAATCATTTTATTAAGTCATAATTCCATGCAGTGTCATTACAGTTCTCCACTTCGCGCCAAATTTAAACTCCCGCCATTTGATTCAAATCAGCGGCACGGTCGGTAAAGAAGAAATCCCGATTTCACATTTAAACTCATTGCTGTTGAATTAAATAGATAAATACAGTGATAGTGCTATTAAATCCATGATTACATGGATCATTTAAACTTCGGTATAAACATTATATTGTATTAAAATAGATCAATTGTAAACTAACATTTAAATAGAACGGTACCTAGAATCTTTGATATTTGATATTTTTCAAAAATAATTTTTGAGAACAAAGATAATTAATGACGATTAGTTAGCAAATCTTCTTACTTATTATCATTTTTTACAAAAGTATAACTATAAGTCGACAGAAATACAATTTCAAACTGAAAGGATTTCAAAACATTGTAATTGGTAACTTTTATTTCTCTTTTGCAGGACGAAAGGATGTTCCGCACGATAATTATTTACAGACTCAGAAGTCATACAGGATTTAACAGAAGCGCAAGACTGCAATAGAAAGACCCTGTGTTTTAATAGCGATAACAAGCCTCTTGTCTTTCGTAAAGCTGACGGAAATCTTTCTGGCAGTTAATCCCACTACAACGTAAGTCAGACATGCGTGTAATAAATTTATGATCTGATAGGTCGGTCGAGCCCATTCATCTCAATCATGTTTCCCAGAAAGATTGACGAGCGCAAGTTAGTCCTGACCTCCGCCAACGTTTCCTGCGCATGGAATTCCCATTACAACAAAATTGCTTCTGTTACATAGCTGATCTAGGATTTCAACATAATTTTTTAATTTTGCTTGGGTAAGGAAACCAACCGCGACGTTAATCGAACAATAATTTCTAATCTTGTGTCTCTATTTTCCAGGAGCTGAAGGAGGTAGTCGTGTTCCTGGGAATTCGTCGCAAACGCTCTTTATGCTTTTGATTGTTGCTCAGAAAGCCTCGATTACGATACTGGCTTTCGGGCAATAATCATAATCACGAAAGAGTAGAGCTTCATCTGATGTCGTGACTAGTAACACCCCTTCCTCGGAGAACCGTTTAAGAAACTTAGTTCTTCCTGTTCTGCGCCTATAATTGAATCGTGTACCATAAATCACAGTAATAATAAGTGTATATTACACGATAATAATAAGGATGGTATACACAGATACGTGACGATGACTAAACGAAATTGTAAACGGTTGTAAAGAGATGTAATAGTGAGGTGCAACGAAATCGCAGATATTAAGCTTCAAACATAAGTTAGTTCTACATTGTAGTTTCATTACTTTGTAATCACAAGATAGTCGACAATGAAATGTAATTATTATTACTATTATCATAAGAAATTGTATCTTGTGGCGTGTCTTAATGTTTATATGATTGTAAGTCAATTATATGTTTGCGATTTTATGATAAGATATTGTGTACTTACTACTTAATGTCTTATAATATTATCAATACATTTTATTGTAATTGTAATTATAAGTCAAATTTAACTATTATAATCATTATGTACAATCATCCGTTATCTATTTAAATACATAATCGTAAATCAACAAACGTTATACTGATACCGTTATTTTTACTGATAACCGGGTCATTTGACTATTATTTTATTACTTATAAAATTATAAATCGCTATACTGTTGCTATCATAGTAGCCTTACCACTGCAAGCTTTATATTCTGATTACTAAATTCCTATTAGAATGTTAACGCATTAAATGCTTAGTTGACACTACCATTTGTATTATCTCTGCACCCAATCTCAAGGATGTGTTCCATTCCTCTTTGTTATTACAATCATAATCACAATATCCGTCCGTCGATCTATGGTAAGATGGTAAATCTGTATCACATCAAAAAATTAGCGAACACTTCCTCTTAAGTGTAGGAAGCTGCGAGAAGAGGAATCGATCGAGTTTTCCGGCATTCAAGACAAAAATAAATTGCTCAGGATTGGCGGTCTCGGTAGCGGAGCAGCGTTTAAATAAAATAAACGGAGAAGAAGGAGAGAGAGAGAGAGAGAGAGAGAGAGAAACTGAGAAGGGTTGTTCCATCTTTTACAATCCGGCGGATTTATTGAATTTTATCCCCGATACTCGACCACCTCCCTTCTGACGTCTTCAATCAAATGAAATGTATTCCTTTGAAATTATAAACGCGCGCTTGACTTCCCTCCGCGATGCCCAAGTACTAATTGTTGCTTGAATCCGTTGCTCGATCCTTCGGTACTCGCGTTTTAATTGTACCATGGAGAACGGTTATCGTTTATCCTGTACTCTCAATTTGCTGTCTTATTTATTTTAAGCTTGAAATTTATGTAGACTCGATAGAGAATTATCATTCAGACTATAAATCACAATAGAGCGTTTTTCGACGGGGAAATACGACTCTCGGAATAGCGATCATTCACCCATAGTGGTAAATTCACGAAATAAAATGTAGGGTTACGCAGCTATTTTTATGAACATCGATGGCAAACCATGTGTTTCTAGTACTCAATGATATTTTATTTTCTTCGTTTCTCATTCAAATCGATAACATTCACTAGCTTAGAAATACCATCTCTGCTTGTGTAATATAAAAGTTGGAAGTATTAATAATTTTTGTTTCCTACTTTGGAAATTATTGTACCACGGATTATAATAAAAGATATTTTGTAAGCGTAACTTTTATGTATTTTGTTGGTGTAACTTCACTTTCCTTAGAACATAAATAAACTACCAATTTTCACTATTTTTATCACAGATTCTACACAACCGGTGATATAAATTATTACAAAACAGATTCTTCCATAAAACGGTTTCCAAGTAAATAAATTCTCACATTTTGAACGATTTCCGAGGGCGATCCGAATCCAGCCCTTCGCTTCGCAAGAAAAATGGTAAATCGAATGGTCCTTGAACGGTTCCGGCGTTCCTGCGTTTCATCGATAAGCATCATTCTCATCAAACGTCTTTCGATAAATCATTTATCAGATTTCACGGAACCGAAACGGCTGGCGATCGACGGAGCGAAGTGGCGGATAGCGATGGCTCATAAAAGATTCAACGTTAATTACCGGAAATGGCCCGGCTGGAAATCCGGTTTTTATATCTCGGCCGAGCGCGATATATTTCTGAGTGGCGTCTCGGGCGGGAAACGAGCGAGAGAAGAAGAAATCTCTTCTCCTGGTTGGCTCGTCGTCGGCGCGGACGTCGGGCGTCGGACGTCGGGTCAGGACGCCGTGACGTCTCGGCGGGCGTCGATGGTTAACTGGTAACTGGTACCGACGGCCGGCGTTGCTCAAAAACTGCCAAAAAGTCGAGGCAACGAGGGTCGACAGGTGGAAACGCAGAATGCGGAGAGACGTGGGGAAATTCTGGTGGCGCGAGACGGGTCAGGCAACGATGCATTATTTAAATTTTAAAAGCATTTCGGAGTGCCGGCTTAATTCGCCGTCTAGTTAGCCGGTCACCCTCCGCCGTTACCCCTTTTATCGTGCATGGACGACAAACAACCGTCGAAGTCGGAAACAAAACATTCCGCTTACTACACTTCATCGCGACGTTATGCGTGTCCTGTCCCTGGTGGTTTGGCTTTTAACCGCACTGTTGACCTGATCGTTGCCAGGATTATTCAGATTTCTCTAGGTTTATTATTTTATTGACGTTCATAGGAGAGAGAGAGGGATTGGTAGTTGCAATTTTGCTTTGGACTACGAATTCACAAAATTTATTACATTGGTAGTAATTTTGATACCACCAAAGTGATTATCTGGATGATTATCTGGAATTATTTAGCCATAATTTATATTATAAAGATTTACTGTATAATAAAATACATAAGGTCCTGATAATTAATCCCACACTATTTTACACTACTTTAAAAAAGTAATAAGATCGTATATTTCATTTTTTTCTGGAATTTTCCATATATATAGATCAAACAGTTTCACTCAACAATATTTATCCTTGATCTTGTTTTCATAATCTTCCTTTCAACCAGGGGGTTCTTATTTATCCTTTTAAATAATACTAAGGACTTTATTAAAGAAATAAAAGAGAAAAATTCAAGATATTTTAGATACATTAAACAATCATAAACATTTAGTAGATACTTCTCAGTGCAGGAACATCTTCGAAGAACAACATGGAGATCCCTGTTTCCCAACATGTTTTCCATAAAATATACAAACTTTTAATTGCTAATTATATTAAATATATATAATAAACGTTTTTGTATGAAGAAGGAAGATTCGTCCAAATGTTCACGAAATCTTTTTAACGGTGAATGTGAAAAACCAATATGTGATACCTCATTTCCGGTTGACGTGTATTACACAGTGACATGATGCAGCTTCGTCAATTTTAAATACATACTGCGAGCTCCGTACAATGCTAGAGTAAATCACTTAATTATTTCGATCGCAAAGTATTGGACGTTTTTCCTTCTTCACGCTGTCAATTCGTATCACCTAAAATTTCTTGGCAATCTTGATAATCTACCCTACCATGACATTCGTCGAAATATAATCCCTCGATAATACTCGTGCTGACATATACTGAAACACAAAGCAACGTATCATGATAGCCTCTATCCCAACTAAAACGCCCGTGACACGTTTCACTGGATTTTCCGCGAAGTGTTATCGTATTTTCGCTCTGTTTAAAATAAAAGTATGCAAAAAACAGCGTGATATTTTGAAACGACAATCTAAA
Source organism: Augochlora pura (assembly GCF_028453695.1). NCBI lineage: Eukaryota > Metazoa > Arthropoda > Insecta > Hymenoptera > Halictidae > Augochlora > Augochlora pura. The sequence goes on from NC_135781.1 coordinate 16,334,609, forward strand.
AAGTGCATCGACCTGTTACGATTGCAATATAGCTCTACGAAACAGGATCCGTATCCGAAAAGATACAAGATAAAAATAAAATGAAAAATCATTTACCCTTTGAAAGGGTTCACCGTGCAATATGAAATATTAATCACCTAGAAACGTGACACGCTGAAAAGCGATAGTATCTAATTACGATTAAGAAGCTCCAAAAATTCAACCCCAAAACCGGCCCCGAAATCTAAACAGACCACTCAGAGAAATGAAGATTCTCCAGACCGTCGTTCCGAGATGGATTTTCCGGTATTTTCCGTGGGCTTTCAATAAATTGCGCTTCCGTCTGTCGGTGAGAGATGTTGAAAAATATGTTTTTTTTTGTTCTCCACTACCAGGATAAAACTATATCCTACGCGCAGAAGCTTCGTCGCGCCGGCAGTCCATATTTATATAGTCAAAGCTGGTTGACAGATCGACGTTCGGTCGCGACTCGTTCGCCTTGTGCCGATGAATATTTCAGTCACTCCTGGCTTCAGCTGTCAGTCCGCGGGACAAGATGCGCGAGAAAGAGAGAAACGGCTGGATAAGGGGTGGCTGGAAGGGTGGATCGGATGGATCTATGTATAGAGACGTATGGCCTGGCGAACTTTCGACCTGCAATGACCCGGGCTGGATGCAGACGTGTTCCTGAGTTTTCCACCTTTCGCTATGAACCCACCCCGCTTATCCCTCTCGCGCCTGCAACAACCTAATGATCAGTCTAATCCAGGATACCAGACGATTGTCTATGAATAACAGGAAGTTACATATTTATAAACGTGCGACCCGGATCGAATAACGCTTCCGCGCGGTCCGGCGCAGCCTCATGCAGATACATTTTTCGGCACAGTTTAATTAAGTAAAAACTATTGAACGTACCGTAATGGATTGCAGGAACTACACACTAAAAGATGGAAATCAAAACTTACATAGCATTTAAAAACTTGAGGAGTTCGGATGGGTAGCAAAATTTTATAAAAAATATAACTGTATCAACATTTTCATGCTTTCAATATGATAGTGAACAAAAGTCGAGCATAGTGATAGAAGCTAACAAGTTAATTTCTCTTCTTCCGCCAATAAATTCTTAAATTAAGATACTTCCTTAAATAAACAAATCTGCTGCGATGAGCAACAATATTGTCAACTGCATAATTATAATAATTTTCTGGTTGCAAAAGTAACATCTTTAGTGCATAAAGATTCAAGGTGAGTTTCGCAACTCGTTTCCGAATGTTCTTAAATTTGTAAATGTTGTTTGAAATGGAATCGATAATTTACGAGTAATTCGATGTCGTCACGTCAGGAAACTCGACGATAGTATGTGTAAATGTTTAAAAACGATCAATTTTGATCAGTATATTTTAATAATTTAATACTTATTCAATATTCATAATTACTATTTTGGTTATTGAATGGAACTATGAATAATGTTCCCTATTTTCAGCTTTCAGTTCGAGTCTATTGAATTAATTTATCAACGTTGTTATCAATAACCAACTAAACGAATTAGTTTCAAAAAGATAAAGAAATAAACATCTATGCAAAAAGTAATTAATAGCTGACATAGCATTTTACAAGTATAAGTTTAATAACAGATTAAAGAAAGTACGATTATCAGAAGAACAAGTTACTTTTTCCAATTAACGTGTAAGAATCATACCAAATCGCATAATCGAGAATACAATGTCGGTTAATACTACTTAATGAGACGATGTATATGCGATTTATCCGCCGTGCATCTACGATGATATCAACAGGATTATAAACATAATTGGGCGTCTGCTAGCTTTCAGATTGTATCAGTGATAATTAGTAAAAAACATGTGTCTATTAATAACATTAAACGATGTAAAATAAATATTAACATGGAAGATAGGTGAGATAAAGAAAATTTAATAATTCTATGAATAATTGAATGTAGAAGAGCGGAAGTGTACCAGGTATATCGGTTGATCGGTAACGGAAGCAAATAGTTTTTTCAATCTGCTTTCTCTATTTACCTTTGATTGCCCTGAGAATTTTTTAACCTTCTTATCCTTTTAACCACGCTTTCATGTAATTATTGTATAATGACGAAGATGGTCCAATGCACTTCATTTCAAAAACAAAGTGTCGATTAAGATAATCTTTTACAATTTTTAATTTTTGACGCTAGGGTTTTCAATATCTACCGATAAACTTTCTAACCACTGTACTTCATTTAAAATGAGCTCAACAATTTTCTTTTATATAATAATCACATAACGATGTTACGAATGAAATTGCTGTTACCATCGAAAAATTTGTTAAAATATAATTACCAAATACCGATATGCGAAATGCAATGAAGCGTGTAAATTTCACGGTTGAAACTCGTATATTTTTGATTGACTTTTTCTAAGTGTCCACAAAGTGAATTGAATCAGGGATAACTGCGCACGTCAACCGACGTCCATCAGTGAATATTCATGGACCGCACGGGAATCGAATTTCCGTAAGTAGTTTTCCGTAATACCTGTTGTGGTTTCCAAAGGAAACGTTCGGTTTCCCAATCGTCAACCGTTCAATAATTCAATATTTCCTCCCACTGTTTGATCCACCGATTACAATTGTATTTAATCATCGTCTAAAATAAACTAAATAACGTGGAATAGTTTACATCTTCCCCGAGTCGATAAGGAACTTCTTCGCTATCTTTTCTTCGAAGTCAAATACGCGATAAATGTAGATAAAAGCAATAGCGTTGATACCGTGGAGTATGAAACACCTTATCTACGTTCCGAAATTAGCTTTCACTTTATTAGTCTTTATTATACGAGCGAATTAAATAATAATTGTTCGCTATACTTATGTCTTTATTAACAATATGCAGTCCTGCGTTGAGTATTTACGATTAAACACCGATTTTACTCCATTTTCTACTGTGCTCATTCATAAGTTCATTTTAATTAAACAATAAACCTGCGTGTATTAAGACAGGAAACAAATACCATAAAACAAGGGTAACAAGCCTAGCAGTTTATGGAAATTCTAATTTTTATGTGAAGTCGTAAATTACTTCCACTTTAGACATTTTTACAAACCCCAGATTACTCGGTTGTTTATATCTCATTAATAATTAGATATGCAGATACCACGATTGTTCTTTTAATTTATATGCATTTCCGCAAATAATTGTTCAAGACGGTAAACTCTGCTACTGCATATTCAATTCATTTAAATGTATCAATGTAGAAATTGTCTGTCCACTACGAAATAGATTATCGCTAGCTGTAATAAATTTATGCGATTTAAGTATAATTAAATTTTGTCCACGGTTCCATAGGAATTAAATGAGGACAGCGAAATAAATTGAATCGCGAAAGAGCTCCTTTTATCAGGAACGCTCTTTCAGTTGACGGTTCGATAAAATGCGAAACGATGACGTTATATACCGTTGCATCGCGTGTTCAAATTCGTTACATCGTTATAAACGTTGAAATATATACAACTACATAGTTGTTGCTGTAGCCACACCGCGCCGCCCACCCCCGGCTCCATGCAACTCGTTTGTTGTTACATTTCGCTAAAGTTAAAAACTTTGTAAACTGTTCAACAAAATTGACATTTTGTATCAGGAGGCCACGAGCTTGTAAGAGGTGTTCTTTATTTTGCGCAAAAACATAGTTCACGAACGCGCGATTTTTGCCTTTCACTCGCGAATTCAAACGGCGACGATCATTTTCCGCATTCTTGGATTATCTAATCATTATAATCAATATTTTCGCGAATTGAACATTCCTGGAACCATTCATTTTACTGCTGTTAATGATTCAGTGGAACATCTCGTTCTCTCGAGGTCAAAAATTAGTCATTGGAGGAAATATCGTTTTCCGAGTAAGGGAATAATATTTTGAATTACATTTTAAATTTTTACCTTATTTACATATTGCTGCATAGATAACAATATTCTGTGAATTTTTATACTAAAGAAAATGTATTATTACATAAACTTGTAAATTGAAACTGTTGTGCATTGGTTTTCATACAACGCCATTTTGTTTTACCTACTTTTAACGAATATTCATGGCGCAAAATATAAAAATATGTTTATATGTTGATTAATTTTGAATTTCTCATACAGGAGGTATATTATTAGAACAAATAGAAGAATTGAAGAATAAAGTGTGCGAATCGTTTGATATTGAATATGTGTATAAAAATATAATCTATTTTCAACATAAATCTTGCATTAAATAAATACTGAGCATTTACATTTTAAAATATGTTATAGATATAAATCAATCAAATATGAAATTGATAATTAACTTTCTAAATGTAATTGTGATTAAATTATTCTTATTAAATATCAAGAATGATAAGATACGCAAAACACTAGTTTGACATTACCCACGTGCACAACCACGTGGTTATTCAGCTGAAATAAGTACATACCATCTAAAAGTATCAACGTTTGAAATGGACGCAAATAATGAGACTGATGTGCAAAGATTGTTCACAGAATCATTACAAAATGATAATGTCTTTACAGTATCAACGACTGTGGATACAGGTAAATATAATATTTTTGCTTTAATATTTAAACACATGGTCCTTCAAAGTAACCTCTATTATGTTTCATTTTCAGGATTCGAGTGGCAGGCAGTAGACGAATGCAAAGAAAAATTGAATAAAGATATCAAAATCGTTAAAGAGCGTGGAAAAATTTTCTTTAATATATATCAGGATCAATTTGCACAAGTACTTACCTTTTTCTCATTCAGCAATATTTAATCTTTAAAAAAATACTGTATACTATATTTCAAATATTTGTTATCCTAATATCAAATTGATAATTATAGGTCCAGGAGTTGAGATCAATAGACAATATATTTATAGTTGCAGATGTAAGGAAGTTTAAGTTCAATGAATCTGATAAAGAGACTGATCTTCAATTACTTAAAAATTCTGTGCATAATGATATGAAATTAGAAAAAGGTTTGAATGCTTGGAAATGTGTAACTGGATTTCAAGGAAAAATATATCCAACTCTTGAAGATTACAATATGGCAGAAAAAGCTCGTAAACTCTCAAATACACTTGACACAGTCGCAACAAATAGAGGTAGAAAAAGAGGTCAAGACCCATCAGAAACTAAAACAGATGAAATTTTAAGATACAGGGTAACATGTGAAAGAACTGGTAAACACACATTTGAATCAGGAGATGCTGCGAGAACTATTGGAGGAGAATTACAGGATAAATACTGTTGGCTAGTAGATTTGTCTACATTTTACTTGGAAATACTTTGCAAATTGACTTATGGTAAGTCAATATAACCACAAGATCAGTTTTATGGCAGGATGTAATAAATATATTAATTGTAGATGAACTTGTAACACATTTACGTGTTACTCATGAATCAAAACATCGTAGAAATATAATATTTTTTGGACCAACTACTCTTAGAGCAACTGTATGTTATAATTTATTACAGTTAGCTCAACCTAAACTGGGTGAAATAATAGTTGACCCAATGTGTGGTGGAGGTTCTATCCCAATAGAGGTTGATAAAAAGATTTAAACAATTTGTATTTATCTCTATATATTCATTATAATATTAAAACATTTTGGTACTAAATATTTTAGGCGACGTTAGTCTACTCTCAATCGTATGTTATTGGTGGTGACAATCATATAAAAGCAGTAACTAGGACAAAATCTAACATTGATGCATCAGCCTCAGAGTGTAAAATTGATTTAATATCTTGGAATGCATCACATTTACCACTTAAAGACTCATATGTTGATATTGTCGTTTCAGACATGGTAATTATATTCTATATTTAAAAGATCTCATTTATACATTATTTGTTTAGTTCATTAGTATTTGTTACAGCCATTTGGAAAACGAAGTGGCCGCATGGTAGATAACAGAATACTGTATAAACAATTTTTAATAGAATTAGGACGAATCCTGAAAAGATCAACAGGTAGAGCAGTTTTACTTACTTACGACAGACGCAGCTTTAATATGGTATGTTCTAGAGTTAAAGGAAATAAAATCTATGTAAAAAGTTATGTTAACACTTCTTTTGCAGGCCTTACAAACTGCTGGTGATCTGTTTTGGGTATCAAAAATGTTAGGCGTAAATATAGGTGGTCTACATGCTGCTGTTTATGTCATGAAAAGGACTGATGTACTTCCCGAGTTATATAAACCCAAAACTAGTAAGCCTATTAAATTCACAAACAGTGGAACATAGGGGTTTGTACATGCTGCTATTAAAGTATATGTATATAAATTATATACAAGCATTTAATATTTTTGTTACAAAAGTTCGTAAGAGTTTATAATAAATCGAAATTTTTATATTTCTTATAAAAACTTTATTGACATTATTAAGACAATAAAGCGCACTTCCTTAGACATATTTATATTAAATAATGGAGCTCATAAGAAGAATTTTCTTCTACTTGTTTCCATATCATGTCTTCGGCCTTGTATAAGCCATTCATATTCTCCATATTTGGTATCAAAGGTTCCATGTTGCAAATATCTGAGTTTTAAGGTAAATCTTGGTCCTAACTCTCTCAATCTAGGTTTTCCTTTTTGTAAATCAAATTGATACCTAAAACATGTGTACAAATTGGATTCTTTGATCTTTATGATAATAGAAAATGATCAATAATTATGCTTATTGGTTTAAATATTTTCATAAAGAATAAATCTTACCTATGATGTCTGAAAAATATATAATCCCTCTGATTATGAAATGTGACAACCCTTCTCCCTTTAAACTGAGGTTCAAAATGAAATAGTGCTCCTAACATTCTACCAATTGTATAACCCAAGCGGGTAGTAAAATTATTTAAAATAACTTCTGGTCTATGTCGTGTAATTTCTTTGTGACTACGTTTCAATTCTGGAGTTATTTTGACATTGCTAAGTTTGAAGTATGCTGTTGGCCCATCTGGTAAATGAATGACTAACATACCATCTAAGTAACTGGATAAAGAAAATTACACACTTATGTAGGTAGTGAAGCTGTTCGAATATTAACATAACACAAGTTGGGTATTACTTGACTGGAATAATTGATCTGTACTTAGGATAACAATTTAAATATGCAAAAAGGATACTTGGTTTGCACTGATCTTCATTAATAACAATAATATCAGTGAAATCCTTGGCAATAGCACTCTTTACCATTTTTTTAACTCCAGATCTATTTCTATATAAAGAAGTAGAGTTTGGTATAATTCTTGTCATTTCTCTACCAAAAATTCTAGTCTTTCTTGTTGGGTTGTCGCAATAAGTAATCAACACTTTGGGCTCGTATAAGTGTTTATAATAAGATGAAAATTCGTCATGTTCAAAATCGATTTTGAGTTCTTCGTTTCCTTCATCATCAAGATCTCCAGTAATAATGGTCTCATCTTTCTCCCTCAAACTTTCAATAGTGTGCGGTACTTGTTTTGGTGCTCCTTCTTGAATTCGCTTTTTCTTAGCTTCTTTCTTAGCTTTAATTTTTTCTTTTAACAATTTTTGACATTTTTTATATCGTACTGCTTTACATTTTATATGATTAAAGTTGCTGTCAGATGGCAAACTAACCTCTGCCGTCTGAGTGGTACCCGATGTACTCGGAGTTGCTTCATTGTCTTCTGCGTGCAAACGGCTCAAAGGATTTACCTTTAAGTTTTTCAACTTCATTTTAGCACACTTTGAAAATCAATACGTATTTAAAATTATACTTTCATGTCATGTGCAAGCCCTATGCACTACACGTGATTGTAACGTTATAAGTTTTCATGCGCATTCAACTTCGCGCAACTGATTTAGAAAGAGAGCAGGAGATGATCGAGAGAGATAGAACGAAAGCAGCAGGCTCTATGCGTAAATGTCCACACGGACGAGAACCTAGGCTGCCTCACTTATCCGTGTTGCGGTCTCACACTTTTGGCGCATCCGTTTGCCTGGTGTTCCATCTGAAACACTGGGCGCGATATTCAACTTGTACTTTCTAACATGTTCAACCATAATACATATCACCATATTCTTATTAAGGAGCACAATTAAATTCATATAAATTGAAACGTTGCATAATAATATCATTTATGATAAGACAAGAGTAAGAAGAAACAAATACATAAATCCACACACTTCATTTAAAAAGCGTACAATACATTTTCTGCAATCTTATACTCTGCTTTACAATACTAAAAAGGATTTTCTAATTTACAACTATTAGTTTGGTATTACACAAAATATATTACAATTGGCTTTCGCCATGCCTCACCACGAGGAAATTACTGCTGTAAAGATTCGACGGGGATTCAGAACGAAATTGATAGACGTTATGGTTCTCTTCCTTACAACGACGATTCTTAGTTAGACACACGCAATTATTAACTAGGACGTTCGCACGAATATGTCGCGTTATTTATTAAGGTGCTGCGTTATTTATTGACGCATTGCGTTAAATATTAAGGCGTGGTGATACATATTAAGACGTTATTTATTAAGGCATTAGTAAATAAATAAAACTTGTTGTTGTAAGAAAGGGTGTCATAACGAATTCTGGTTTTGTTCTGACTTCCTTGTCGAGTCTCCAGTCACAGTATCCTCCACGTAGTGAGACTCGGACAATCGAAGTAATTTTCAATTTCCAATCAGTTGTGTATCGGAAGAAACTTCGATCGTTCTATAACTAATTCGAAATCGATAATTACAAAGAACTTATTGGCTGTAAGGTAGTGTTGGTGTAAAATGGACCTTTTAAATAATAAATAGACGCAAAACTAGACTTCGTAAATATGTTTTCGAGAATCTTATGAGGAAACAGATTTTATTACTTGAAGCTTCTTAACATTTGAATTTGGCGCCGCGTGCTTCTGATGCAGCGCCGACCGAATGAATGCGCGAAAAGAGTAAGACCACAAGACTGTAGAGTGAGACAAGCTACATAGTTCGTCGGTGTGACTTGTACCACATGTAATTCTGCTGATTTTATGTTGCTTACTCATTCGTTATTTTTCCTCTTTTTCTTTGACTATGACGACAGAACTGTTCCACCAGTAAATCATCAACAAATCAGAGCAAAGAAAATTTCTATACTAACCCTCGTTAACGGATCGAGCTGTGGCCTGAAACTGTGCAGGAGTAGAACCCATTACTGTAAACCTCATAATTATCACCTGTTGATGACTCTGGTAAAAAGTTTTAACTGTTTGCGTCTACATACATGTAGTTATAAGAGTAGTAACAATTTAGGCATTTTAAAGCGTGGGACTTAATAATTGTTAAGAATTAAACGTTTTTTACTCAATTTTATACTTAAACTTCTGTAGTACAAGAGATTCAAATGTAGCTTATTGATTCTTCTGTTTGTTTTTCTTTTTGGAATGCCTGCACACGACTTGGCAGGGTAAAAATACAGTAAATGACAACAAGGATGATTTGAAATTTTATAAAAACTCATTTTAATTAAAATATATTTGTTTATATAGATCTGTACACGTGTGAAATTTTACACACAATATTTCTAGTGTAGTAAGCTTAATAACTTTTTACAGTTCCATATACTTTATGTACACTTAGGAGTAGCCAATGAAGATAATAATTTATACATAAAACCCAACATTACTTCTAACTGTACAGCTTATAAGTAAACTAAAAGTAGTTTTGATCCTTATGCAAGGATTAGATGTCATAGTTCAATATTATTATATGTATATGTATAATAATGTAGGAATGACGATGTCTCTCAAATGTTTTTCCATCCCTAATATTTTCAATTGATGAATTTCAATACTATCCATAATACAAAAAAGACAAGTATAGAGAATAGGAATAAATACATAATATAATAATGGTGACTCCCTTTGGATAAACGTAGTACACGTGCAACTGATCCTATTAATGAACCGCTTGTTCTTTCAAAATCTTCATCCTGTAATAATAAGAAAGATAATTAAACATATCTGTACAGAAATGATGAACATTTATTTATGAAAAAACTTACCATTCCACGAAGCATTTTGTCTTGGTATTGAACTTCATTTCCGATGTCAATTGATAATGATTTTAGAGCATGAATCTTATCTTTTAAATGATCTGTCATCCTTTCATTTTCATCTTCCAAGCCATTGTGGCTCGATGTTGATGCTGTTGGTAATGGCTCGTAAGCATAACCTGGTATAAAGTCCACACTGTTAAATTCAAGTAATTATAGTTCACTACTGTGAAAGTTACATTCTCCATTTTTCAACTTACTCGAATGAGTTCTACGCATTTTATTCTCAATTTTGACGGTTGTTTATATTAACCCTACAACGATAAAAAATGAGTATTTAATTATTCATTAGGAGTATAAAATCTTTAAAAAGTTGTAGCATAAATTATTAATAAATAATGTATTGGCTGTTCCTATTCGTTTTCTTGCAATATTCGTGGGATATTATATCTTTATTACAAACTAACTTTATGAGATATTTAAATAATATTGTAAAATATGGGTAAACTTCACCAAACTTTTAAAAACAGATGAAATTATTTTGTATTCAAAAATGAAATATATAAAATTTAATATGTTAGTTCACTGATTACCATTTTTAAATACTCCAGGAAATTTATTCTAACAATTACATCAATTATTTTTTTAACATAATTTTTATCGAAATAAGAATACAAACCGTGTAGAAAGAGCTGTCAATGAGGTGATCGGATAATGCACATACAAGCAACAATTATACTACACGTCAACGTCACGATGTGATGTGTAGCCACGGCTGCCAACATTGCCAATTGCCAATTTCTTCCAGTATTCGTGCAAATTTCAAATGCTTCTACACGCGCTCTTTTTTGCAAGGTATGGAAGAAATTTAAATTATCGAAACTATTTTTAACATAAATCAATACAATCACGTTATATGTAATCATTTAAATATCATAGGTATCATTTATGATGTTTCTAACGTATTTCAGAAAAGTAAATGTGGGAAATTATTGATGAAGAAAAAATTTGTCTTTAAAATAGTTCGTGTTTATAAGGATGTTGAACTACTCTCTATATCTGCAAATATTCATCAGAGGGTAAGAATAATACATTTCACTTAATTATTTAATAACATTTATTATGGATTAGGGAATTTATAATGACATAGACCATGACTGTGAAGTCTGATTTGTTATATATTGTTTACATCGACTCTTCATAAATTACAATACAATTATTTCATATTGTTTTCCCTCGAGTTTATTATCAATTATATGTTAAATATAAAGGCACAAACAATGAAAAGTAGTTCTCTACTTTCTAGTTCCCTACGATTCTATTTTTACTTGATTCAGTGCTATCTTTGAGATAATATATATATACATATATGTAATTAACATATATATATGTATATATATATGTATATATATACACATATACATATATAATCCGCCACTTAACATTAATATAGATTCTTAACGATAGGAATACTCATTATAACGTTAACCTAAATCTTTGATGTTGAACTTAAATACATTCGTTACGTCTAGATATTCACAACCCTATTAAGAAACGTTCAACGTTAAAAATCTTTTTACATATACCAATTCCTAGGACGAAGGTGACACGCATAAACGGGGAATGAAAAAGAAATTACATTTTTCGTGATACTATATAAAACTCGTACCCTGAACAAATTTCAACACGTGTTAAAACTTATTTAGCTCTATTTTCCTCGTACGTCCTTCGATATTTTACATCATGATCCACGGATACTATATTTATTTATACTTTCACGTATATAACATTTCTACTTCAACATCGAACGACAATCGATAAGTTCTAAGAATGTTTCTCGTATATAAATTCAACATGAGTCGCTTACGTCGCGTTTTGTGCACCATGTAGCCGTTACATGTAATTATGTCTTTCTATGTATATCAGTACACAATTATTCTACCGACAGTTTGATCCCCAGGGCTTGACGGAAATTAGGCCTGAAATTCGAATGCGTAGCCATGAAATGTAAGAGAACGTTTCTGTGATCAGAAATTCGGATTGTTGACGATTTGGAATGTTTAATGCCACAGAATGATGTTGGAAGACGTTACTTGATTCTCGTACTGTGACTCGTTCTATATACGAAATTATTTTTGTACTTTCACACACAGTTTCTAGAGTTAAGAATCAAATTTTGAATGTGTCCGTTGCATTACCGAAGCTCCACGTTACTGACATTACCGTAACAATCTATCAACAATACAGGTTCATTACTCTGTTAGCACCTAGAAATAAGTTTCATTTTGCGTGAGTCCCATCTGACGCGAAACAACGCTTCTTGTGAGAGTCCATTCTATAGACTTGCGTTACAAAAACGACACGTTCAAACTTCCCTCGAATAATTGTATACAAAGTTGAGCAGTTAATTGGTCATCTTAAATTAAAAACGCATGTGTCGGAGGCTAATGAACCGTTAGGCAAGAATATGATCGTTTATGCGGCGGTTAGCGTCTTAAAATATTGTAATCGACAATACAAACTAAAAAACATGATTAGCAATAAATATAGGAAACACGAGACGCCGATTGTATTATTGTTGGATTGCATGATACGCGTGTGAAGTCAATGTGTATATAATCTGTTGGTATGAATAAATGTCAATGAAGGTCTTCCAACAAAGTTCGCGAATTATTTAGCAGAATATTTGGAGGAGTTCAATGAAGCAGTTGATGAATGAAGTCTACGGGATGGAGCTGGACTAACCGGAGCCGAAGGAGAGGGACCAGTCGGCGTTGTTGGTTTTGACCCTCTCCTACTCCGTCTCATTGACGAATATGGACTCGTTCCTCTGTTCACACGTTCGTGGGCGTACAGTAACACGCCGATGTCACGATTGCCCGCTTCTAACGCGATTTTCAGAGCGGAACTGCCGTCTATGTCGACGATCGATGGATCACAGTCTGGGTGTGCAAGTAACAATCGCACGATGTCGGTATGTCCGTGTTCAGCTGCGCACATTAAAGCTGTACTGCCGTCTTCGTCTTGAATGTTAACTGCTGCGCCTGCATCCAGGAGCAGTTGAGTCATGTCTTTGCGACCATGGGACACTGCCAACATCAAGGCAGTTTGGCCATGCTGTAAAAGATACAATTGTTTTACTGGCTGTTTAGTTTCACAGTAAACAATGCTTATACATGATTCTTACCAATTTTGCTCGAATATTCACATCAGCTAGCTGGAACAATCTGTTTGCCACAGATTCATGAGTAGAATTCCTGACCTCTGCTAGCGCTGCCAACATTACAGCTGTGTAGCCAGCCACATTTGCTCTATTAATATCGCAGACTTTAGAATCTAGAAGGATGGACACAACATCAAAGTTTCCATGAGAAACTGCATAATGCATTGCAGTATTTCCACTAGAGTCAGTCATGTTAACGATGTACTCCAACAAAGTACTGGAGCATTCCTCGAAACAGTCTAGGTAATCTTCTACTTCTAAGGGATTCGCGTTTACTGTGCTAGAGATTTTGAACCACTCTTGCTGAATGATGTTGATGGCATTTTTCATCTGGTGGGAGATGTTCTTGCTGGGTGACTTTTTAAGACTATCATTCAGAACCTTCATGGCAGCCAGCATTTCCTTAGAAGGTTCAACCTTCTTTCTAGGTTTCTCTTGAATGGGTTGGAACAATGCAGACTCTGGAAGTTCGTGTTTTTCATCAATGTCTGTTTGCTTCTCCGCCATGTAGATCTCTTGTGATTTTTCATCTTTCCTCTTCTCCCCTTGCAATTGTTGAATACTAGAAACAAAAAAAATAGGAGATCCATTTATCTATATTACAAACAACGTTATTTATCTGAATTCAACACTCAAATATTTTACTGTTTCCGGAATTTATTTTGGAAAAAATTTACCCTTTTTCAACGAAACGAGCAGACGATACTTCGGTGAGCTCGGTATCGCGAACGAAACGGGCAGGCTGTTGTTGTTGTTGCCACTGTTGCAGCATCGATCTGTCTAGATCGTACACGCGGTTACTCGTTCACCATATCGTGATTGTAACAGATTTAGGGTACACTTTCTCTGTCACTGACCTCTCGGCTGATATTTACAATCTGACCTCTGCGCACCACTCCGAAAACACTTATGACGCATCCGACGCGCAACCATGGAGTCCGAAATGCTAACAACCCCCCGACATGCGCCTGTCATTGAGCATGTGATACATTGATCGTGACTTTACTAAACCACCCCTCGTGTCTCTCGGCTTGCCAGTGACAGATGGCGTACCCTATCCTTTCCCCGCGTTTATCGACTGACCATACATAATTATTAAATTCATTTTTAATAACTGGATTTATAGAAAGTACTGCATATGTAAAAAATACTGGTATGAAAACATACAGTACATATTTCAAGCCCAATGACATTTCGTAGATACTTTTATAGTACTATTCCTAATTATTCGACTAACGATGACTGTTGTTAATATAGTGGAATAATTCGTACTTTTCACTTTTATAAACATAATTGTGGAGTTTTAATAATACCTTACGAGACGATTTAGATAGTAAGACAAAAAGTACGCTCTCATAAGAAAGTAGGTCACATCAAAGAATTTCCAAAACTTAAAAATCATTTAAAAATTTTTTAACTAATTAGTAATTACTAGTAAACTGTACTTTAGTTTCAAAATTCGGTATATGAAATGATTCTATTAAATCTAGCGCTAGCAATCGTAATCGATTAATCACGAGCGATTTCGTTTCACATAATTAAACTTTATCTTTCTACTTGCTTCGACAAGATTTAATAATTAGAAAAATAAATTACGAAGATTGAAACTAAAAGGGTGCCTACTATTTTTTAGTAATTACTTCTCCCAAGAGGTAAAATAATGTATTACTCACCGATTGCTATTCTCATACTGCTCCTTGTTATCGGAATCGTATCTGATCACACCAACGGACGGTATCTTTGTATACGTATCCTGCCTCTTGAACTGTCTTCTCTGATCCATCGAGTTGTTCAAGGATATATGAGACGGTCTGGGTATCCTCGAGACGAGATTCGTGTTCTGATGATTCATATTATTCTCTGCGTTGTTTATGATCTGCTTCGCCAAGCTCTTGATAGTTTCCTTACAGTTGTCGCAATAATTCGCCGCGCACGTGATGGAGATGTGTGGTGGTCTCACCGACTCACCGACAGAGACGTCCGTGAACTTTTTTTTAATTGGCGATGTACCGAACTCCCTTTTCTTAGGCGCCAAACCGGAAGTGTCGGTGCTCTTCACGGTCGTTCTAACGAGATCGTCGACCATCACGCTCACCGACCTGGTGGCTTTCCTCTTCACCTTGGTGTCACCGTAATTGAACGAATAGCTCCTCGAGTTCATCGAGTGCAGGGATATAGGCTGCGTGGCCATAGGATCCGGACCAACAGCAATGGTCCTCGTCCCGGGACCAGTCCTGACCTCGATCCCAATGTCGGACATTCGCGGCTTCACCGTCACCCCCACGTTCGCCCTCATTTTGTACGGTTCCGTCACCTGCGCGAATTGGTCCCGCTTCTCAATGACTTTCGGCGGTTCCGGCGTGCACTGGCATCCCCTGGAAACGGTGTCCTTGATCAGCGTGCTCTTGTATATTCTGAGAGCATCGTCGACGATCACCGCGACGTCCTCTTTCGTCAGCACGTCTTTCATCGTCAGATCGGTGGACGTCCCGTAGGATCGTTTCCTGGTTTCTTTCTTCGCTTCCGGTGCGATGTCCTCGATCACGAACTGGCTGTAGACGAGGTCTTTCAGTCTGTCCCTCGTGTTAATACCAATGTCGCGAAACTTCTTCGCGTCTCTGGCGAGTTTCGGACTGGTCGGCGGTATCGATTCGGTTTGAAGTGGGCTCCGTCTCAAACGATCCATCACCATCTTTGCTTCCGGTACGATCTCGTCGTATATTAGTTGGCTACGGGTCAATGTCGATTTCCAGCTGTCCCGGGTGTAGTCGTTTGAGAAAAACTTATCCAGGCTCGACGACGACCCGTCGCGTATCAACGAGCTATTGTTTGTTACTTCAGGCATAATTTCCTCGATTTGCAATCGACTCCTTTGCAGTGGTCGTTTTATCGGGGTACTCGTTATCATGCCGACGTCTCGGGTTCGAACCTGATCATATAACGATACCATGTTACTCGGCTGTTATTGTAGTTGGTGGGAAATGAATAATTATTGCTCGCGAGTGCAGAAGTAGTTCACGTACTCGGTTGTCGAATCTGATGAAAGTCTTTATCACTAGAGAAGCCAAATGCACAGTACACGCGAGAGGATTAATTAAAAGCCAGATAAACATCTCAGGAAAGGTTTAACGAAGTTTTACCCCATTCTAGTTAGAAATTTCTTTCCCCTCTAAATTAGAAATTTCTACTTCACTCGCGTTCTGAGAATCTAAAAAAAGTCCGAATTTGCATGAACATGCGACGCTCGTTTATCACGCTACGAGACCAACCGAGGAAAATCTCGCATGCTTTAAACGGTCTTTAACTTTGTGTCTCAAGAAGCTAATATTGTCGTCCACTACGATTTCGAATGCAACGTCTCTTTTGCTAGAGATTCAACGCAACTTCCTCCGCTGCGGCGAATTTCGTTTCAAAGTTTCCCGTGACTTATGTAAAATAAATTCACCGAGTTTGTGAGAAAGTCTTCTCGTTTTTCAACGGTTGCCGTTCTAACGTATTGCGACGAGATCGTCATCGAGACTATGCGTGGAGAACTTTTTATTCAACAATGGTTAATGGAGCAGCGAATGCAGCGAATTCGCAGGTACAGTTAAGACTCAATTAGCTAACTATGTGAACTCTGCATTAAAAATTGAATATTATTTCGATTTATTTCTTCCAACAAGGCATTGTATTCCTTGCATAATTTGTTACTTTCTGATGATTATTCAAAATGAAATTGAAAAATACATAAAGATTTTTACGTCTCACTTTGAGTAACATTGTAAATAATTAATTTATAAATTTAATATTTGTGAATAATAAATTTTTGATATATTAAACAAAATTATTACTTCAACATATACATTGTTATTTAAATTGTATAAATATGCAACTGATCCATATAGTAGTTAAAATGATATTTCGATATTCTAAAGCAATTTTTTTTTTAGTATAAAATTGCAATTCTTTCATATGCAGACAATGGCTTTTATTGTGGTAATTTTTTAAATGAAAAACAGGTCGCCATTTAACTATTCTGAGCATTTAGATATCAAAAATTTGACATTCGTTAAAACATAAGAATAACCTATCATTACAAAAATTTATGTTTATTTTTATTGTACTTACTCAATTATTTCAATATTTACCGTGATTCGATTTAGTAAACAGTTTAAAAAAATATATCTTGTTACGATCATCCCCGTGTCGTGTTACAACTACCCCGAAATACGAGATAATTGTAACAATTTATTCAGTCTGCATTTTTCGTTAATATTTTAAACATTAATCATTGTAAACTGAAAATATCATGATTACATACTATCAGGTAGTTTTTGTGTAATCGTAATCCAAAGCCAAATTGTTATTCTCGTCCTTAATCTCTTTTCCTCCCAACAATATTTATAATAGCTAAGATATATTCGTTGAATCTAAATATTTATGTTAACTGTTCCTGTCAAACGGATTGAAAGGAATTAATACCCATTTTTAGTACTCAATCTGAAATCTTAATCACTAATTTAACTCGATATTACATCGAGGGTTGACGAGCAGACTTTCTCATTTGGTCGATGCTAATTCGCCGATTTCTTCGGTAATTATAGCTCCTATACTTCCCCTCCCCTACCCGTGAACTATGTAAATCTGTCTCGGTTCGATGGAACCGGGATTCTCAGGCCGTTCCGCACGTTTCACCCGCGGGAGGTTCAAAAGCAGATGGAAACTCGGCGATAAAACGACGGTACCGGAAACGGTGCCGGCGGGTATTACCTGCTGGTGCGAGACGCCGACGTCCCGTGTCATGACGCCGCACATCGTTCCCATGTCTCTGGTCGGCGTCGGGACGGTGGCGTTCTTCAGATTTCGCTGGGACACCCGCTGTTCGGAGAACGACTGGCTCCGGTGCCTGTGCAACGTGTCGTTGCGGGAATTCGTCTTGCTGAGCTCGTCCACTTGTCGCAGGAGATTTCGTTTCTCCTCTTTCAGCACCGACACTTGCACCTGCGGCGACCATGTGAAAGCAGAGAAAAAGAGATGAGACGCGAGATCGTTTTGAACGATCGGCTATGCGACGACTCAGATAAGACTCGATGGCGACGATGATTCTCAGGATTGCATCGGGTAACTATGCCAATTGGTTGTTTCTGTTCTTGTTAAATACTTGTGCAAAGACGGCTCGCGGTTATTGTTTGCTTATCTACGGAGCTTTTATTAACACTGCGGCTGCAGCCGTTGCTGCACGAGATGTTTCTGCGACACAGAAGTTTGGTGCACTTGTTAGTGAAACGTTTTAGTGAATTTGCATATTTGCTGCTCCGTTTCGAGGAACTGAGGCGAAACGGAGTTGAGGGGTCTGCGACAGTAGGAATCAATTTCTTCTTTGGAAGCATTCTTTCTGATGTGTGTACCTTGTTTAATTAAAAACATGACCTTTCGCTTGGAGGAAAAAGTAGTTAGTGTCACAGATAGCATTGTGTTCCGCGTGATTGACGCAGCAAAGAGACGGCTTCGTAAACTTTAGGTCATTGCTTTGTTAGAACCTTTTGGGTAGGTTAGGAATGAAACGAAAAAGCTAGGGAAACTAAATCGAAACGTTGATTTGTTTTGTGCATTGGAGACACTTACCAGGAAATATAGTAATGCGCAGATAAGATACCACACTATCAAATTGTATATCACGGAATGCCAACTTCCAGTAGAATATATTTCCTCAGACATTCCACACAAATCAATCACGTATGCGGGTTACAGTCGAATAAAGTCGTTCCGTATTGATGATTTCCGAACGCTGTCTCTGTTGCGCGACAGTAACGATTCTCATCCTGTTATATACTCTACTTGTTTTTGTGTGTGCTATGTATACAAACAGATGTTCTTCAAATGTTCTTACTCTACCGTACGCCGAGAATAATTGCTAGTGAAAATTGATAAAATGACAGTCTATTTTGCTAAAAAAAGAAACGAGTCAGATTCGCGAGTTTTTGTTTTTAATAAATTAATATCGTGCGCCCTATCATATGTATGTGTCTTTTTTTAACAAGCTATAAAGCAAAATCTTTATAACTGAAGTTCTGCGTTACTTTAATAAACCATGTACTATTGTTATAAGTGTCAGTGTTGAATAGATAAGCGAACTTTTATATGCTCGTTGATAATAAAACAAGGATGGATTTTTACAGGGTTATCTTCTTTTGTTTAATTTCATTGCGAAATTTATCTAACGAAGCAAATCATTTCTCCTATAATTATTGCATTATTATGACTATTTCATTTTGTCTTTGAATAGATATTTCTGCGGATGACCTTTTGAACAATTCTTGATGGAAATTAATGGAGGCAGTTATTGAAATAAACAGTTAGTGTATGAAACGCATTAAAGAGGTCGGGTCTAATTAGCATTCCTTAAGATTTAACAATAACAGAAATTTACTATATGTTATACAATATATGCACTTGTAATAAACAGTATATACCAGTCTTTGATCATTATTTCGAAATTGAAGACAAAACATTTGAGAATTTCATAAAAAAAACTGTTGAAAAACAATAATTAATTAAATTATTATTTCAAAGAAAATTATCGAATTTCTTTTACACGCAGCAAACAAGGTATTGAAATATCTGTTTTTGAAAATGTCTATGATCTTTCTCAGAAAAAATTCTCAAAAATCACGTTATTTCGTTTAATAATAATGTAATAATTTTATTCAGTCTTGAGAGAACATCACGATGAATTACGTTTGGATCGCAATTAGACTTTCCTGTCGGAAGTATCGCAATGGAATGAATATGTACGCGTGACTCATGCGATGGATTTGCGACAAGAAAACGTTAAACCGATTCGCCGCGCGAAATCGTCGGCGGTTACGTTTACCTGTAGCATGGGAATCGCCTTGACCTGTTCCTCCAGCTCTTTCATTCGTTCCAAAGAGGCCGCCATCTGTTCCCTGATGTTCTGGAAAACACACACATACGCCATCGTCTTCGGTTATTCTCCGCGTTTACGTTTCCCGGGATTATTGTCTTCCGATTCAATTTGTCGGTACTTGTTGCTCGCGTTTACCTGTAGCGCGCCCGTACTGAGGTTCGAGTTCCCGCTGCCAACGCTCGCATTGTCAAAGTCACCTGGGTGCTCGAGCTGCGTGTTGTTGTTCTGTATCGGTGTGGCCGCATTCGTTCCATCTGGGCATTTTTTATAAACAAAATTAATTTATGAGAAAACATTGGGTTCAGTTGATTTGCGAAAGTCTATGGCTCGAATTTTTTAGACGTAAATCCAATGTGACCTAATTGATTTAAGTTTTATAATGGACACTGTTTTAAGAACAAAAAAGATCTTAGTACTACATATTTTGTTTACATACGCAGTATATTATTTAGGATAAAGAGCAATTAGATATTTCTATTGCTAGTTTTAACTTTTTACTTCTTACTATTCCATGAATATTAAATTATCATTACTTTACAAATAAGCAATAACAGATTTGTATACCAACGTTAAGTAATTTTAGTGAATTTAAGATGAAGGTTTCGTTATCGTAGAGATTATCTTTCAGTCGACATATGATTTATATTAATTTCGATCATGTATATCTGATGAATGAGATTCTGTCTGCACGAAGGAATAGAAAAATTGTTTGATGTAAGCTGAACGAAATTACGTAAACATAATTTAATTGGTAATTAAAAGATACGGACGTTTCGATGAACCAGCATAATTTATGCGAAAGGCATCAAACGATTGTCAATGCACGAAAATTCCGTGGGGATGAGATAAATATTTCAATATCGTTCGGATTCAAATCTGAATTTCTGATAAATAACTGATACTATTTCATTAAGCTTTCAATAAACTGACCGTTGTATCAACTTCATATTTCCCTATTAAAGTGTATTTTAACGCGGTAATACGCTCGGCTCAAGGCATAAATACATGCAAATATTTGAACGCGACTTGGGTAGCTGTTGTTTGAAGAATAAATGAATATTCATACGCAAAGAAATATCTTCGCGATCGATAGAAATGAAGACGGGCTTGTACACGGTCTCGATGTTTTTCGTTCATTGTTTGCCAGTGATATAATGCTGGAGGCGCGATCAACATTTAATTGTGGTAATGAACGTTCGTAATATTCAATTAATTTGGACCATTTTGGCGCATTGAAAATATTTCATTTCCTGCGTACATGCTTTTACATGTACGTACTGGGTGAGTCACCTTATATATTTTCACTGGAAATTTGCATCTCCGAAAAAATCTTCAGCTAATCGTCACAAGAAAGATTTTTATATGATGGACATGTTTTTTTATATTTACATTTTTATAAGATTCCGTTAAGTAATCATACATTGATCACTTAATTATTAAGTTATGATCTTGGAAAATAACTCCTTTTATCATAACGACTGAGTAGATATTTCTCATAAAGATATTATGCGACCCACCCTGTATGTATAATTATGATTAAGTAATGGAGTTCTCGCTAAATTAAAATAATGTATGGAATATACGTAATGTTTTCACATGAAAATTACTTGCAGTTGAAACGTACAGTTATAGGATTCAATCGATGTTAATTAATGATTGCAGATATAATTGGTTCCGCTGCACAACAATACGGGGTGGAACTCTTTGCCATATCATTATCATCACAGTTATAATAATTAAAATCTTCCGCCTGTTATCATTTCTTGGTAGAAAAAGGGGATTTGCGATAATTGACACGACTGACACTGATATTAACTGACATTATGATTATTGAAATTTAGGGGTTAAATGTCGATGACAAGAAAATATATGGCATGAAAGTGAACGAGAACCGATAGATATGCAATAGAAATGCAAAATAAAATAAAGATATAGAATGATTTGGTGACTTTTTAGTTTGGAGAAGGTTCGACTGAAACGCAAGTTTGATGCGAATTCAAAGTCTTGATCACCACCAAGTAACGTTTCCTGAGCAACCCTCGCGAACAATGCCTCCCAACGGTTCGTCGCGCAGTCTCGTTACGCAAGCTGCGTTCACCTGCGGCCATTCAATTTTTTAAATTGATTCTTGCGTAAGTGGCTTTTACTGTGTTACGGCATTGGATGGGCTGGTTGAATTACGAGACAATGAAAAAACGTGAAGACGTATCGCATACCGTTTTGCGTCTATTCGACGGTGTCGTGACACGAATTAACGGGCTCGGCGAATCGTCAAAGAGTTCGCTAGCATGCGAAAACTGCGGTACGCGTAGTACTTGCGGTCAACTTTTAACATGTTAATTACCCGACTGTTCCGTAACGAGCCTGCACACGTGTCTCCACTCTGTGTACAAAAAGGAGCTGCCGGAACAAAAACTGAAATATCTCGGCTAGTTAAATTTTACTTGCACGCACATACAGTCGTTGCAGAAAGCTAGTTATTATCACTGGTCACCTAACCAAAGACCATAAATTCTGGGAAATTATTTATTTGGAGAAATAATTACTCATTTATAATAAAAATGGATGGATTATGAAATCATAAAAATTGTTTAAATTGATATATTATTGTATTAGTCATAATCTATTAAGATTATGAAAAAGTGAAATGTGTTTATAATTGACTTCTGTTTTCTGCAATAGCTATAGATGATTTTTAATCGGATTAAAAAGTTGCAAACTTTTCGAATTTGGTCAAATTTGTTCCATTACATTAGTATAACAACTTAGAATTTGGATAAACTGTTAAGTCATCTATATATAGGCGTGACAATAATTAATATGCAAATTAATTGCTTCGTAATTTATGTTTTCCTATTTTTAATTTTTATTATGTATAGTTTATTTTTAATTAGTATTGATGCAGATGCTATAACTATCTGTTTTGCATTAATATCGAAGAAACAGTTTAGTGGAAATATTAACGATCGTGATTTTCTGAGTTCACTGTACGCCTCTTCTCTTCCTTCATACACACACGCACAGGTACATCTATAATGCTCACACAGCTTTCCACGTTCTCGGCCAGGGTTTTTAGGAACATTACCAAGCAATTTAAGTTCTTAAAATATTACGGTCTTTTTACAGTAATTTGCAGGCCAGAAAAGACGAAAAATTCCATTCGAGTCTGAAATGCAATATTTTTTATTCAGACAATTCACTTTTTAGCGGATGAACCGCGAACCATCCCGTGCGCGGAGACAATGTATAAACGAAATTATAGATGGACAAGCCTGATCTAAAAACACATAAAGGCGCGTAGCCAGGAATAAACGCGAACATGATGTAATTCGCACGGACACATTGCGTTGGGTCACGAGACCTTTCATAAAGGAGATTAATGATTTTCTAAATTTAATGCAACACTCTGTCTACGGTTCTCCGAGTGGCATAAACGAAGGTTGCTTACGCGAGTGCGCACATTCATTAACTAACTTCTAAATATAGATATTAAACAGGGACTCGTTACATTAGTATACATAGAATTTTACTAAATGACCAAGAAAACAACTCTTACGAGACGCTAGTATTTTACATTTTCTGCATTCAGTAAAAACGTTTATGGACTTTACCGCTTGCCATTCAACGTGTTAATTGTGAGACTTCTCTTTGCATCGAGAGAACAACAACCGAGCGTTTCCGCACAGTTTCTTAATCCTTTACGAAAGGAAAGTGCAAAGAATATTTTCCTCGAAGAGGTAGAGTATGTATTTACATGGCCATTTGTTATGTACGTAATTGAATTATATGTTTCAATTTCTGGACAGGGATTTAACGTTCTAACGACGACAATTCAATTTCGTTGAGATATATTACAATAAAAATTAAATGAAAATAAAGTCTACTTTTAGTGGTTCACGTTTCAAATGCGAAGGACACAGAAAAGTTAAGTGACTCAGCTTTTGTAGTACAGTACAATAGCGAAATGAACATGACAGAAACGTACGACCGTTCCCAAGACAATTAACAGGTTCGTCCAACCATTCAGTATGTAAAAGTCTTTTCGTTTCGGATTGCGTGCATGTTAAACAGAAGCCGGTCGCGGCCCATCGCTCCCGCGGTTCCACGAACCCGACTATCTGGGTCATAATTAAAAGATTACTCCCTCGAAACGAACACGAACGTCTCGTCGCGACCACGTGTGATCCTTAAAAGGGTAGCACCGCGATCCTGCCGCTGACCGTGGCAACGAGAACGCGCGCGGATAATGGCGCGTAATCGTTACGTTGCACTTTATATGGAAAAACACGGAGGATTTCTCCGGCACGCGGATCAAAAGCGTATTAGGACGAAAAAGCGAGCCGATGTCGGTCGTGAAAGTCCGGCGGACAGATCCTGCAGCCTCTTCCTCCTCTTTTATTTTCCTGCTCGTCTTTCGTTCCGTGGTATTAATCGATTGTGATTTATATCGGGATATTTCTTGCCAGACGTTTCCTTGCGATTATAAACGATTCTTTATGTACTCGTTATCGGTCGGGCATTCCGTGCCGATCTGATCTGAGCTAAATCCTTCGATTAGCGGCTAGAAACGCTCGGGTATATCTCTGCGATCTCTTCCCAACAATGTGCAAAAACGCTTTTTGAAAGGCAAATACGCACGAACTCGGTAATCCGTTCGTTCGGGAAGCAATCAAAATCTCCCGAGACTTTAGAAACTGCAAATCCTTCGCGTTACCTCGGTTCCTTCGAGTCTTAATCATTCTAGATCCTAGGATCAGATGCGTTCATTACAAGCAGTTCTTTCTTACATTTTCAACGGCTCCGGATTTCAAAATCGACGAAATTTACAATCTAATTAGATGAACATGTTCAGTGAAATGTCCAAGATACCATCTGAAATTAATAACACTACTATTTTCGAAAGTTCTCGTAATAAGAAATTTTACATTTATGCTGCAAAATAAAAAAGATGACGAAGTGCAGTGGAAGGCGCAGTATCGAGTCGATTACGTGTCCTTATCTCGAATGGAATTCGTATCAATATCCCCAATTCTGTTGATTGCTGGATTTTCATAAAATATTTCACACATTCTCAGTATCTTTCGTAAACCTGTATTATGCGATTTTAAGTTGAATAAATTATTCGAATGATAAACGGAATTGTGCCGATGACGAATAAAAGATAAAGACCAACGAAAGAAATTTTTCTCAATGCCATCGAATAAACATGCAACTGAATACAAAATCTATTAGATAAAAATTTGTCCGAATAAGAATTTTTCATTATTCATAATATAATTCTTTATTTGAATAAATAGAAGAAATAATGTAATGTAATGTAATAATCGAAGAAAATATTCGACTAAAAGTATTTATTTGGATAATCATCTTAGATAAATATGTACTCGATACAATTTAAATAATGCGCAACTCTTATGACAGACAAAGTAAACTTGTCTCGAAGATGACAGTAAATTCTCATCAGCTTCTAAATAAAAATGAACAATTTGGAAAGTGGAGGTACGATTATTCGAGCTTCGTTTTTATCGTTGCCAATTGTCAACAACGATGAAAACGAGACACGAGGTTCGTATAGTTGCCCATTTTTACTTATAAACTGAAAGACTTATACTCATAGTAGACATTAGTACAAAAATTTGAATATTGATACATCGTTCTCCCGGCAATCGTAGACGAATACGATTTCTTTGCGGCAAACTCGGTTTATCAGATTCGCAGCACACGTCAACCGTGCAACCTGGCATTCATCGCGAGTCCCCAGCATTTTCTACTTCCCAAGAAACAATCTCCGTCACGGAATAATCGCACGATCCGACTTCTTCCATATTACTCGTGAAAGTCGAGCGGGCATCGGCAACAGTCTCTTCCTTTTTTCCTCTCCGTCTAAAACAGTATTAATCGGCGATACCTGTGATCCTATCGGTGAAATTTTCGAGAGCGTGCCTTCTGTTTCCGACCGATTCTCCATAAACTCGTTAAACTCGGCTCGTCCCGATACGGTCTGAATTCGATTCGAATTTCTCGATTCTCAATTACCGCGAGTTTAAGCGCTGCGAAGTCGAGAACGTCCTAGTTGAAATTTCTTCCTCGATACTTTCTATTGTTCGCTTGCCTGGGGAGACACAAGATGGTTTGTAGCGGAGCTGGTACACGCGTTTCCCCCGTATCGTGTTTCGATAATGAATTCGGCTTGTTTAGTCACCGATAAAGTATCTCTTAATTGCCGTAGACTGGTCACTTCGCCCGAAATCGTTGTACAAAGTTGTGTCTTTGTTGGCTGCACGTTATGCGTTGCTCGACTGCGACTGTCGCGTATCCGGAATGAAATTCGGTAGATCAAAAGAGTTTAGGAACGTCAGTATGTCGTGTACAATTTACTGAAATTATTAAATAAAGGGAGAAACGTCTGTTTGGCTCGGAAGTTTTTAGCGCAATCCGATGAAACGAAACTTTGACTTATGATTCCAAATAATTTCTTACGAACATACCTTTGATACGTGTACTTCTCGAGTTGTCGTTAGCAAACGGCACAGATTTGTCGTGACTTTTACGTCAGGTTGTTATAAAGAACTTTTCTCATTTTTCAAACTTCAGCGGGAAAAATTGGAGTAACTTTATATGGCATTTTGTGTAAGGCACAACTTAGGCTGTATATTTAAGAATGTACGGCAAACACGTTTTCAATGTAACTTGTTCACTTCTGTCGATTAGACTTCGAATCTACGTGCAAAATCAAAATATTCTCGACTAATTTCAAGAAAAAGAAACTAAACTGAAACTTGTTTCTTCTTTTAACAATTTGTACAGTTTTAATCTTGTCAATTCTTTTAATTAAACGTTTTATGTTTCATCCGATCATTGCTGTGAATGCATTTTGACAACGCAAATATGCATTTTGATAATGTAAAGCTGATGTTATTTCGTAGCGAAGCACGCTTGAAACGCGAATGTCTAATAAAAAATGTTATACCACGTTGATTAGATTTAATTAACTGAGTGGCTCTTTGGAATTTTGTGCACGGTTTTCGAGAAATTGAATGCTGTAGAACGGACCACGGTGCGGGCGTTCACATCCGCGTTGATAATGAATTTCGTCGAGCTTCTGGGCACGAGATTGCCGCTGCGATATGCAAACGGCGGGACAGCCGATAATTCACGGCAAAAACATGACCCCGAGGAAAATCGAGTGACGCAAGAATTTGTTATCGTCTCTTGTTGATACGCTGCGCTGCTCAGAAAAATACACGCTCTTCCGACTATCTACCGTCGAATGTCGGACATTCCGGTGACAATACGGCTTTTCCAGAAAAAAATCTGCCAATTAATCAATTTCATTACGAGTTCACCGGAGCACGACTTCCGTTTTATAATTTCGCGATTTCGTTTTGTATTCCTCGTGCTCCGTTCTCTCTCGTACGAGTTAAAAATTCATTTCCAGTTATTTAATATCATTACGTTTCTACTGCACTACACATGTGTAATCTGCATATATTATGATATTCTGATAAACCAACTTAATGTTAATGTTTACATAAACTAAGGCAACGAATCGAAATTGGAGTAACGTTGCCAGTATACAACAATGGCAGATAAAAATGTAAAATAAATATTGACCTATGTAAATTAATGGAAGTGCATCATCGTAAGTGACAGAAAACAAAAAGAAATTGACGCGCAAAGGTTAAGCAAACACATGTGTAATCGATACAAGAAATAACAATGTTTGAAAATAATTATTTCACAAATTATTAATTCACGCTCTTCCGTTCAAAAGTTTTTCTCACTCTGTGGTGTTTTTTTTACGCACGATTATGTCGATAACCTCGCAACTCTTTATCAGAAGCACAGCTGACCCTGTGTGAAATTTAATTACTAGATTTGCTGAAATTGATTCGCGAAATAACGAATTTTCGATTCAGTCAGCATCGCCATTCAGTTTAAATCGTTTTAATGTATCATTTTGCTCAAATCTATCCTCGCGTGAAGCAGCATTTTCGAATCAATGGCACGAACTGTTGCATTCAGCGCGAAACAGGTGATCCGGTTTAGGTAATCATCGTTCGCAGAGCGACGCGCGCGCAAAACGCGCCACGAAAATAGATTCTTATAGAACGGTGATTAAAAACTAAAGAACCCATAGGCTTACGGTATTTTCTCTTCATTTTCATCTTGCAGAAAGGCATCCTCTTCATGATAAAATTTTTCACCCCCATCTTGCTTACTGTATCACCGAACACTTTGCCGATCGAATCACCAAAAATCACAAAACCCGCTGGAACCAACACAGCAGCAGCGTAGCTTCCTCTTCGTTCCCGATCGAATGACTCCTGAATCCCTCGGTGCCGAAGCCTTCTGACAGATCCTGTCTTTCGTTCGATTATCGATCAATTAAAAAACCGCCACGGTTTCCCGTGAGCCGTTAGATCCCGTTAGACGGAGTCCTCGTCTGTTTCGTTCGTTCGTTGTCGCATCGATGATCGATCGGTCGTGGGTAGGGATCGAAGGAAAGCAAAAAAAAGGGTGTCAAGTTAATCGTCACATTGGCGTAGCGTATTCGCGGGTGTGCTCGTTCGTGTTTCGCGGGTCCCGGGACACCGTGACCGGTCAGAGACGCGGATGATCGATCGCTAGATCAACGCGATCGCGTCGCCTGTCCATCGAGGACGTGCTCGTCGGTTTTTCGAGCATTCGTGGCACGGTCTGTTTTGCCGCGGCCACTGTTTGCGTTTGACTGTGACGCCGAACTCTGGGCTATAGCCAACGGGGACTCCGACTGCTCACGAAGAGGTGAATGGAGAGGGGAATTGTGTGCCTCTTCTCCTGTTCTTTGCCCGGTGTTCGGCGATTTCTTAATCGGTCGACGCCAGAACCGAGGGAAAAAGGAACAGAGAGGCCCCGCTCACCCTACCTGCCCCCTCTACTACGCGATCGACGATCTAGCGCCGTTTTGGCAACGATGTGTCGCGGGATTTGATAACGGGCAGCCTTGATTCGATACCAACAATCATTTTTTATCGCGAATAGCTGCCGACTAGATCGGTCGCAACTGTCTCGCGACAACGGCTCGAGAGTTTACTGGTATTTTACTTTTCCTATAAATTTTCCGTTTCTGGATCAGCGACGAGATCGGTAAAAGTGAAAAATATGTAGTTTTGTGACTTGTTGACGGATTGTGTACTTTATGATATCAGCTTATTTTTAAGTGATTTCTTGCTATTAATGCAACCAATTTTTTCGCGTTGATCGATACGAAGGTGTGAAATTTACATAATAGAAAAGTAAATTATAAATTCGTTGTTTAAAAATGAAGAAATATGTATTTAGTACTAAAATGATGTGGTACTTAGTTGCAAATAGTAGAAAATGTGCGAAGTTAACATAAGTGGTGGGTAATGGTCAAATGTTAGTAATTCTTAGTTGTTAATAAATTCCCTAATAGAATATGGCAATTTTCATTTCTTGCGTTTTTTTATTTACTTTCATTCCTAGATTTCGATAAAAATTAAATTTTATTTCGATTTAAAAGAAGTAAATAACATCGAACAAGACAATTTTTGTTTCTTTGTGCCTTCATTTTCTTTTATTTCCACATTTTTATAACAATTAAATTTTATTCTGAATTAGAAAAAATTAATAACATCGAACAAGATAATTTTTCATTCTTTGTGTCTTCAATTACTTTTATTCTTAGATTTTGACAACAATCAAATTCTATTTTGATTTAGAAGAAATTAATAGAGTTCACATCTGATAAATTATGTATGAAATCAACGTGTACGATTCGTTGATTCAATGCAACAAATTAAAAGTCACAATTGAATCGTTATCTGTTCGTATTTTTCTATGAAAAGTATTCATGTAATAAAATATTCCCATGTTCGTGTAATCTAGATCCTACTGCAACGTGAGAAAACATTTAATTAAATATGAAAATCGGTATTATTATGAAAACAAACAGCGATGAGAATATTTTAACTTAATACGCATTACAATTTGTCCTTCATTAAAGTCGGTGTCGTTGAAAAGAAAATTTTCCTGCGATTAGCTTATCTCCTAAACATTAACGCGTTGCACGAAGTTTGAGCAGCGGCATTATTCTCTCATTGAAATTCGGTCGTAAAACAAACCATTGCAGCCCATGCGGAAACTCATCAGGCCGGTGGAACCGCAGGTGTCGTTCAATCGATCAGAAAGCATTTAAAGTTTCGGTTTTACAGCTTGTCGGGAGAGGACAGCGCGCACCAGTTGCGCGCCGCTTAGGCTAGCAGGTGTACACAACCATATGCGACCACCTTGCTCTGACAAGGTTGCACGAAAATGGTTTAGCGTTCCCGATGAAGTCACGCAGCTCGTCCAAATCGAGTTAAAATGGAGTGTTTCGCGTGTCGGTACGAGAACCTACGCTCAAAGTCATCCAATGTTCGTCGATATCGAGGCACGGGTATTTTCGGCTGGAGCCGCGGCCTCCGCGAATTCGTGTCGCGAATGATCGTGTTATTTTGGTGCGTTCCTTTTGGCAGATCGCCTTTTTCATCGACCATAACAGCTCGCTTTTAACCCCGAACCCGAGGGCGCGCGTATTTTCATGCGTGTTTCGTTTGACAGCGCGCGATTCAGCCACCCTTCATTTCACGTTGACCTTCGTCCGTCCCTTGTATCGGTTCGACACATTTTAGTTAAAACAATTTTAATCTGCAGTTGTTTCTTTTAATTCACTAGTCTCTTATATTTACCACGCAGTTATACTATTCGTCTTTCTATTTGATTTGTCGGCAGAACTGTGTTATTTTAATATCAAAGTGTAAATTAAACGCGAAATATGTACGATTTGGGTTAATCGAACGTCGCACACATATTTTCAAAGCGAGGTTCTGAGAATTATGTGTTTCTTGGAAGAGAACTTGCAGAGTAGTTATTGTAGCCTGTTTTTCGAATGCAGCGGCTTCACGCGTGTCATCGGTCGTAATAGTTGCTTACTCCACCAGAAATATCCCGAATTAATGGTACTTGCATGCTCAAAGATGGTTGGACTGTTATTGTATGTATACTATATTGTTATATTTACGGTAAAAAAGCTTATGTGTTTTAAATTTTGCTTCTAGAAAAAATTCAGCCTATGTCACTACATTTTTTGATTATGTGTACTACACGCGAGCATTTTTGCAGTGAAATCAAGTAGCTAAGCAAATATGATTTCCCTGAACTAATTAGATAAAAAAACGTTGACGCCGCCATTTACGTTGCGTCACGCTTCTTGTAAAACATTTTCGCGTCACCGACAAGCGTTTTTACTGAAGTAAATATAACGTATTATACAGATTATGCACATCTGAGCAGCTTTGACGATTGTATAAGCGCAACCAGCTCTGTCGATAATATTTCAGTGCTGCTTTATATTTGTATCACGGTGAAGCGATAATCTCACGTTTCTGTTCGCACAGATCACACGCAAAATTTTCTTTTAAACGAAGCCAATAATCGACCGACAAATTAATGTTTGCTGGCCGTACATAAAAGATCCGTTCAAATATAAATTTTATCGGAATCGATAATGGGTAATATGCGTGGAAGCTTCGACTCGTTATCCGGGAACATTTACGCAGATAACAATTTTACTGGAGTAAAATAAATAATTGAGGAGATCTTTTGAAAAGTCCACCATTGAATTGCATTCACTTGGACAGAAACGAGGACGCTATGAAAACTTTTATTCACTGTTCCAATGAAATGTTTTCACCAGTAAATATTCGTTCTTCGAAACACAGTTTTCCAGCTGTATAACTCAGGATGCTGAAAAAGTTCTGTCCCTGCATCTATATATTTGTATTTAGCTGCTTTAGAAATGACGACACTTCAATTTAATATTCTATATATTTTACCATTTTAACAAACATATTAATCACAAAACTGAACTATAAAAGTTATATTAGATGTTCAAAAAACATTTTCAGAGACTTTTTAGAAAATGATAACCTCCGATATTGTAATTTCGTTCCACGCATTGTGTAAAGCTTGTTCTAAATTATTCATCCATTTAAATAATCGATGGGAGATCTTTTCTACCTCCAATGATACTAATTTTAATTCTTTTTTTCGCTCGACTCTTATGCAACTGAATAATTGTAAACCGTTCTCTATTGTTTCCCATTTTCAAGCTGTAAGAAAATAGAGATGTACCTACACGATGTAAAAATATAATTTGAAAATTATATATATATTTGCAGTAAAAAATGAAGTGTTTTTCATAAAGAACAACATTTTCTCCGCACCCCGTAACTGCAGAATAAAATAAAGTGATAAGTTCACAAGAAAATTACGGCATTTTGTTCTTCTCGTTAGCGATACGATTCTCGTGACCGAAGGATGCTGTTTCACGAAAGATTCAATTACCACTCCGGCGAACAGGCGATATCCTCGTCACGCAAAAGGAAAATTACGAGGATCACGGTATACATACCATCTTTCGATTTTTCTACTTTCTACGCGACCGTGGACACGTTGACTCGCCGTCGAGTATTGTTAACACTTTGACGATCGGATGGGAACGTTAGACGCCATAGCTTCTCCAATAAGTGGACGTTCAATACCGAGCACGTTAAAGTTTCTAATAAAGCGTCGTTTACGATGGATTACATTATCCGTGTCTCGAGTGCAGCCCCCATGATTGCGACGAGCCGTGCACCTTCGATTTGATGCACTTTCGCGATTGGATAACGTCGGGCAGCTTCGATCATTCTGTTGCACCAGAGAAAGTTATATGGATCGACGCGAATGATTTCGATCCGTGGATTCACTCTTCGTTATTATCACGAGTTTTATACCGAACTGTTCGGCTTCAGTTTTATTGTAACTTTATATGCACGCTTCGTTAAAATTCGTGATAGAACGAACACTGTTTGATTCTACTTTCTGTAATACGGTTTGTTAAATGTCGAAATATAATTGCTAAGAATTTAAATTGCAACAATAATTGTAATAATTTAATTTGTAAGTAATATTCTTGTTTATCTCTGGAGACGTTCGAATGATAAGTTCTTCGCAGACAGTGATTTTTATGCATTTACGACAAAGATAAGTAGATCAAATACCTAAAGAAGTAAATACATTTGTGTTTAACTCTTACATTCTGCAATAAACACAACGTTATTTTATTGCATGAAAATATGTAGTCCAGTTATTAAATAAACAAAATGGCGTACAGCTTAAATTATAATTAGACTGTGGATTTTATGCATCTGCGGCAAACATAACTATGTAAAATACAAACCAAACAAAATATTAGGAAAATTTAAGCATATTGTTACGTTATTTTCAACTTATTATATTTATTAAAAGAAAGAAAACATTTCTTACAATTGATTTCGACAATTTCCATTTTATATAATGATTTGCAGTATATTCGTGATGGATATGTTCGTGATTTCTAGTAATAACTTGTTAAATATGACCGTAATCCCGTTCTCTTAAATCAGAATAAAATTCTGTTTTCTTTCCATGAGTATGTTTGCACAAAACAAGTATAAAATTGAAAAGAAGAAGATAACAGTGTGGTAAATGATTAATGCACGCGTTTAAATTTCTTGAAATTGCGACCTTTTTCGTTACAGCCACGGATATTAATCTTGTTTCGTGGAGAGTGGTACGAGCATGCGATCCATTCGAACATGCGATAGAAAAAGTGCTTGCAAAGGGTCAACGATTCGAATAGAATCGAAAAGAAGCGTTCGCCGCGATGTTGACTCTGTGCGTGCGAATGACGGAAACGTGGAACAAAGAGTGGAAACGAAACGCGTCGCGATTGAATCGTCGTCGACGATCGTTCTTTCGCATTCCGATCCGCTGGCGTGCAGATCCGACCGTTGCGTTGTCACGAAAACCAACGGGCACGACGAACGAAATTGGTGGGTGTACGAGGGGTTACAGAGTCGCGACACCGCTGCGGGGTAACACAGGTGCCGTTTGAAGCGCCGCGCCGGTGCAACCGACAAGCACCGGAAGCAGGTGGTTCCAGCCACGCACCGACGGCTTCGCGCGTTCCGGCGCGGAGTTCGAGCGGATTCGTCGAAGAAACCGCGTTTAACTCGCCGAACATGATACAGTGAACGTTGTAGTCTTTTCAGTTGCGCACAGAAGTTCGCACGATCCTCTTTAAATAAATTGCAAACCTGGGAACTCATTCGAAAACTACGACTTCGAACATGTTCCGGATTTCCTAGATTTTTTATTTTTCCACTGCATTAAGCATCGTTACATGTAAAAAAGAATTGCACGATGTACAAGCATCGTACGCGTCGCTATGTTCGGTTTCGTTTGTATGCACGGACACATGTTTTATAGACATGTTTTAGATTCCAAATTAAAGCAGCTCTAGTGTGAAAATTCAGAAACCAGATTTTTGTTTGACAAACGTACGTTTAAAACAGTAAAATTGTATAACTTCTATAAATGAATTCTTCATTTTTATTTACGAGAATGGATTCATTTCAATTTAGTGAGTTTTCCTGCACACGTCCGCGACCCGTGGTTTCCAAGCACGTTGCATACAATGTTTATCGACCGCAATTTTATAAGCTCGCCACACCTTGTCCATCGTCCACAGATTTACCAAGCCTGCTATATTTTGTGGACCAAGTGTAATCAAACTGCGGTTCAACGCTGCCGAAACTCGCCCAACTAGGATCGACCGCAGGAATTTCACAATTTACAGGAATTGCATATATCGGACAACTGTTTCGCGCTTTTATGTAACGGCGCAATGCATCGTTTTATGCAATATTAGCATTAACATCGGTTTATTAGGTTAATAATATCTCGCTTCAGAGAACATTAACGGCTGTGCACACACGTACGGCCGAGTGTTTGCTCGTGAAGTTCTACCATGGCGCGCCGTGCCGGTGTGTTTAATGACAACGAGTATAATTTCATATCTATTAATAAATTAGTATCGTTCTATTTCTGACTGTGGATCTCGTAAAGGATAATGAGGTAATGACATTCGCGATCTACCTTTGCAATATTTCTTTGAAGTTTTCTTAATTAAGCTTTTATATGCTGTATTTACGATCCTGTAGAATTTTAATTATACTATTATTGCATATACTTCGTATTTTGATTGCAGGGAAAAGGAAAATTTTACCTGTCTCGCAAAAGGTGCCATAAACGCATGTTTATAACCGTCTATTACGTTTAAACCAGTTTACAATAATCTAAGAAACTACACATTTACATGAAATTATCGACTAATTTTCATCGACTTGAAAACTTGTTCTCACAGAGACTGGTAGCTTGGACTGTTAAGAAAAAAACATTCCCATTAACGCGGTTTAAGAGCAGGTGAGCTCGAGATGTTTCCGGCATATTAATACGTATTCGCTACCATAACGGTCACCGGTGAATGCCGCTGAAGTTTCTGTTTACGCAGTTTTTTTTTATATTTACACAACATAGTTTTGTACCATTGAATACTACAAATAACTGAATAATCAACAAACATTTCAATCCCACCGTTAAGTTCCTACTGTAATCGTTCACGATGATTAGCAATGAAATACTTTTTAATCACGTATGACGATTAATAGCATCGATTACGTTCGAGGTTTTAAGTATTACACGGATAATTTCTGCAAATCATGTTTAATGTTCCTCATGGCCAGAAGTCGACGAAGCGAATTAAAGTCAATTTTCCTTGATTAGCGATCGATGCTTAAGTTGCTTCAATGGACGATTCAGTTGCTTCAATGGACGATTCAGTTTCTTCAATCGACGAATGGCGATTTATGTCATCACTCAATCGAATTAATCTTCGAACAATCGTCGATTTTTAATTCATAAGTATAACACGAAAAAATCAAGTAATACTATATACTATATACTCTACTCATCTTTATTGATTCTTTCTAATGTAATACTATTTTAGTGGGTGAAAGTTTCGTTAATCGCTGCTTTTGACAAGTGTACTCATAAACAACTAACTGGTTAAAAAGGATATACAGTGATTCCCATAAGTATTCGGATACTTGTATAACTTTATCTCTTACACCATGTATTTAAATTGAAAGGAAACAATCTTTTACGGTGTATTAAAGTAGAGTATATTAATGTGAAAATACAACAAACTTTCTTTCCATCTACTTATTTACTACTTATTTATTTTATAAATCGTTCGAATACTTATGTGGAGTAAAAATTCGATGTTTTTTGATATTTTTTAGTTGTTATTGGTGACGTTTTATATCAAATCAAAAGTTTATTATATTTTAACATTTATATACTCTACTTTAACATACCGTAAAAGATTTTTTCCTTTCAATGTATATCTATTTAAATATATGACGTAAAAGTCCAAGTAATCTAGTGTCCGAATACTTTTAGGAGTCTCTGTATACCTTGATATTCTTTAATAAATTAAAAGTATCGTATTGAAGCAAACTATGAGAGTGATCAAACACATGCAGTATAATTACAGTAATTTCCGCTCATTCGAAAGAAACTGCAACGGCTAACTGGTTAAAAGTCGACGTGGAGCACGTTGAAAAGGAAGAGTGGATTTCTCATTAGCGGATTTAATAAATAAGAATACTCTCGAAGATTTATCGCTC
Source organism: Augochlora pura (assembly GCF_028453695.1). NCBI lineage: Eukaryota > Metazoa > Arthropoda > Insecta > Hymenoptera > Halictidae > Augochlora > Augochlora pura. Next base: position 16,371,338 of record NC_135781.1, read on the forward strand.
GCGTGCAACAGTCTAATAACGGATCAATCTCCAATTAAAATGTATCCTTTCACCCCGATGAGATGCGAGCGATCTAATTAATCCGAGAGTAAAATCAAGGAAAGGACAATCTCCCTCTTGAACGCTGCGCGTTCTCACTTCCAGTGGCTCCCATTGTCTGTTCGCGATAAGACCGGAAACGGGAGCAAGAACAGTCTCGTTGCGAAACGTGAGAATCTTCCTGTAAACAGAGGGGCAACTTGTTCCAGGATAGAGTTCGCGGTCTCGTGAGAACACAGTTGCTTTTCGTCAGGCGTCGTCAACCGAACCATGCAAAATCCGCGGCTTTGTTCGTGACACGGAGAGGAAGAGTGAAAACCGTGTGAATGTCGGGATCGAACAACTTCGTCCGACGAGCCGAACGTAAAGTCTATTTCGAGACTGTCGATCATTTGCTGGGGATCAAACTGCAATTCTTCTAATTTACGATTTGCAAAGCTAATCTATTCAAGGAGACATTTATTAAAAACGCACGGAGCCATACAATCAGCACAGAGCAATTTTGTGTAACTAGTCATAAAAAAAGAATTGAATAAAACATTAATTCTTTAAAGTTAATGTATTTTGTACATTGTAGTAGATACTAGCATAAGCAGTATTTATGTAAATCAAATTATTTGGTTAAAATATTGGCAAAGAGTATCATTGTCTTTCTAATATTTTCCAAATTCATTCGATGTATCCATTCAATGCCAGAAAGTTTGAACGAAATTATAAAATGGCGATTAATATTTTGCTTAGTTGATCAGGAACATTGTTATTCCAGTGTGCCATTAAAAAAGTCTTACGAAACATATTTGTGTTATCACTTTCGATTCAATTTGATTTAAGTTACTATCTTTTCTTACGCAATATAAAAGAGCGTATAAAATATATATATTCAGCGCCATAGTTATGAATATTCATATTGTGAAAACTATATTGTGCCAATATTTTTGTGCAGTATCCAAAGTTAATATTTCTATCTATACTGTAGAACTAAATCTGATTCGAGATTCCAGGTACTTCATAAAAAAAATGTAAAAGAGAGAACCATCGAAACATCAGGAACTACTAATTTGCTCACGGAACCCAATTATCGGCGATTCGTTCGATTTTTCGATCGCGACGATTCACCGTTAAGCTAATGTAATTAAGTGCCGGCACCATTTTGAACGGAGGATGACAGAAAGGAATTTCGAAACGACTAATTACGCTTGAAAACGGTAACAAGCGAAGTTTCTGAATACTTTTGGTGACACTTTTCTTCCTATCGATGCAATTGCGATTGCTTTGACTGCTGCAACAGCGATTCTTAAGTACCCTACGAATGAATTTAGCAGAAATTTGAAATATGAGTGCCTCGGAAAATTGAGTTGATTTAATAACCGTAATTCAGGAGAGCCGCGGGCACGCGATTTTAATCAATTTAATATTTATATCCACCGTTTACGTGCTCTGTTTGCATGCGAAATCCTGTTCGTGCATATTTGACGAGTACTAACAATTTTTTCAAAATTTTAATTTTTGTAATTAATTAATTATCGTGATATAATTAATTGATTAGCGAAAATGTTCAGCAGCGGGTCAATATCCGGATGTTTAATAACTAATGAAATAGACCATCAGCGCGCTGGCTGCCCAAAGGCGTTTAAAAACCCGGAAGCGCTTGATCCGGCTGGAATACGTAACGGTAGGAGAGAAATTTTCATATTCCTGGTATAATTACGCGATGTGTTGCATTATCGTTGCACTGGCGCGTGGTTGATTGCGAGTGGATGTTATAAAGGAATGAACGTCGCGCTCATTGACTCTCGAGTTTTTAACGCGGTATTCGAAGATAACTGTCATTACGCAATGGGATACCTTCGTATTCCCGTTATCAATTTCAGCAAATGGATCATTTCACCTCTAATCGTGCGAATTGAATCACAACAAAATACATCTACTTTTAATTAATGATCTATAAAATCGGTAGTTTTGCTATTTGCTTTTACGGTTCTGGTCTAGGATGAAATTGTTCTGGGACTTTTTAATAGGATTCCTCTGGAACAGTATTCATAAAACTTCTTTTCAAAATGGTTCTTGCATTTGAGCTCTTATGAGAACTCAAGCTTATTTTTCATATTTTTTCGTCTCACTAAAGATAACTAAGACTTTAATACAGGGTGTTTATTTTATTCGGAACATGGAATTATTATCGTTATTTTTACTGATATCAAAAAATGTGTCAGGGAAACTTCATTTTAATTCAAGGCTAATAATATTATGATTCATATTTTTTCTCTGACGATACCTTTTTTCAAGTATTAAGAATCATCGTTACTTTTTGCATATTTACCATTATTTTTAAAGGTCATCATCAGGCTTGATGTGCGACAAATAAGGGTTAACGTGCAAAAAATAGCGATGACCTTCAATACTTGAAAAAGATGATCTTCAAAGAAGGAAACATGAACCATAATATTTTTGTAACATGTTCTTATACATCGGCAAAAATAACGAAGATATCGCATACACAGGATCAAATTAACACCCTGTACATTATGTAAATTTCCGTGTAATTTGAAAAATAACATATAAATAAAATGTATTAATTACATAATATACGTATAATTACGATGTTCATTTTCTCTTATTAGTATGTAGTTCTATTAAAATTTCTCGTAAAATTTCTTTTAATAAGTGCTTTAAAATAAAATGTTTCTATGAAACTTTTATACTAGAAATTATTATTAAAAATTCAACAGGAATAGTAGGTATTCAAGGTTTTTCAGAAGCGACAGGTATCCGTGTGTTTCCGTCCCTGATCCCGGAGACAGACTAATTGCTTGGAGGAATAAGTCTCTGCTCCGAGTTTTATGGCACAACTGTAATTCTTGGTTAAGGTAATCAAGCAGACCAATTAGCAGATTTTTTCGCATGACAAAGAGCATGGGACATCCGCCCGTTTCGGTGAAATGCCGTCTGAAAAGTGTTAGAAGCATTTCTCTTTACGGCATTATTGTGTAGCAGGTCATTGGGCCATAGAGAATTCAAAGATGGCCGAGCGGATTCAGCGCGAGGAAATCAAATGTGCGTGAAATTATCGGATCTCTATTTTTTGTTCGTTCTTTCACTGCAGCAATGAATCTTACGATCGAATGGTAGCATGATTCTCTTTCCCTTGTGGACAAGTTTCTGTAATTATCTGTTGTCTCTCGAGGCGGAGAGAAAAAGAGAAACTTTGTGGGAGGGTGAACTAAGAGAAAAATCGCATTGGTCACGGTGTTTGGTTTTCACTGAATTATACGACTCGCGCGAGACAATCTCATATTATCCCAGAAACAAAATAAACTTAACCGCAATCGATTCGTTCTTGAGCATAATACATTTGAACTGTTCTTATTGTTACTAGAGCAATGTACTGATATTTTTTTTTTTAGAAGAATTATAATCCACGGAAACAACATTTCATCACATTGAACATCACGTTTAACTCTACTTTATAAATATACACGGCAAAAGAAAACGAGGCTGCGAGTTATGAATTTATATTAATAGTTGGTTCTCGACATTCCTCTTATACGACCATTGTTGTAAAATAAGTCGAGACGAATGCAATAAGTAAAAATAACATTATTATTCATTTTACGAGATGCCACCACGTATTTGGTGAATGAAGTTTCGTCATAGCGCTGATCTCTGCTGGGAATACTGTTGATGCTCCAGTAATAAGCGCCGTTTATGAGAGGCCATAATTGTCGGTGAGTGCATGCAGCCTGGTCATCTTTTAGCCCCCGCTATCTCGTCCTGATCTTTACAGAGACATTAAGGTAGATTCCGGCTAGCCGTTAAGACGACCGGTTACTGGGTCGTTAAAATATCTTTCAATGGTGTTTTCAGAGTGACGCCCCCCACCGTTACCCTCTTCAACCTGTTCTAGTGTACTACATGCCAGTAACATGTGTACAGTCAAATATAACAAGGCGTTTCAGGTAAAAACCTGCTTGAAACCATAGTACCACTTCCATGTTTCACTGCACTGAGCCGTTGGTACCTTGACAATGGTCAATGCGGGACAATAGCATAGCCGGGTCTCTTTAGGTTTCTCGATGGCAGCGAGGCACAGATGTTGCACGAGTTGCAGCGAACACGTGGTGACCAGACGAAACCGTAAGTTTCGGGGTTTTACCTGTTAGGCATTATTGCACTTGACTGGGAGCATGCTGGCAGAGATATAGTACAGTCATAAAACCGTTTAGGGTCGACGGTATTCACGTTTCGGCCGTCGCGACAAAAGAACTAGCAGAAGTAGGTACCCCGCACAAAAAGGATGCGTTATGGGGGTGTAAATAGAAGCGATTAAAGTCTCCGACTCGTGAACAGCGTCCCTTTAACGGTTCTTTCAAGGCAGTCGGGCGCGATTTTATTCGAACAATAAATAATGCGCACCGAAAATATTTAAGGTTCTCTCGACCGAACGGGACAGCTTAATTGAAGATGACACATGGTTAACTTCTCTTTTGACTGAACCAGAAATGTAAATGTGACTTTGTTTCGGAGATTAACACGGTCTTGAAACCGATGCTGTTTTCTCGAGAAACATTCTTGAAAAATTTCAGATGCAACAATAATATTTCAAGCGACAACATCGTACGTGCACTCTTTGTACGTTCACTTCTACAAGGTGTTCACGCGTTTGCTAGTCAGCTGTCTTGTCACACGCGATAAATTCCTTTAGTTCTCTTAAATTATGTTCACAGAAATTTTTTGCGCAACAAACATGCATTTATGTATACAGTCCGCCGGAGCACGTACCGCCTCGCATTTTAGTTATTCAATGGACCGGCAAGTTATTTTGAAACTAGCGCAACGACTACGGATATATTTGTGAATTTACAAACATAGTAGGTGGAACTCTGTTTAAGCGAATGCGTTGGTGGTTATGACAGTTCTAATTTCCAATGGTCGAATAATTAATATTATAGGGGTTCGCTAAATCTGTTCTCTACCTGTACTTGTCAGTTTCGATGAGTATTTATATTTAGAACCGTGTACGACCTTCGCAGATAAACGAAGCATATGTAAACGACGCTCTATCGCGTTGCCCTTTTAGTTCAATTTGCTGCATGTTGGAGCTTGCAACAATTATAATACTTGACTTTTTTAATGTAACGAAGGGCAATATCTTTTATGATCATGATTTCATACACTCTCATGCTAGACCTCTCTAAAGAGTATTTACATACTATATTTTTTCTAATTTTACACTTGAATTATCGATTGCAATTACGACTCCACTAAAATACACTACCCTTTTAAATCTCTTCAAAGGGCAGTTCTCATTTTATTTACTATCCTATCCTATTTACTATCCAATCGTAGTTGCATTGTAACATTTGTTAAACTCTTCAAAAAGTACATGGCTATTTGTACTTCGTCGTAAAATTTAAATAGTATTTATTGACTACTTTATAGTTGAACTACCTTATATATTTTAGATTACTTTTCATTGACTAATTCGAGTCGGCAGAAGGTAGGGTTGTAAAAGTTCAGGCAAGGTAAACGCCTTTCTCGTTGCACAAAGCAAAAACACAATTGCCTCACCTTTCTCAGTGCGAGTCTGTCTGTCGGTGGTTCTCGACGACCTGGATCGTCTAAGGGTCGCTTCGAAGTCGCCGACGACGTCGCTGAGGTCGAGGGCCGGTGAATATTGCGCGCACCCTTGCCTCTCGTAGCTCGGCCTCGGCAAAGTCGTCACGCCGTTCGTCGTAGCAGGTTCCTGGGGTATTTTCGGCAGTTCGGCCTCTATTCCAACGAGGGCCGGGCTCGCCTAGAATTAAAAATACGAGGGAATTTACCAGGCGACCTTCGTCGACAGCTGTCGATCTCCAAGTGTTTATTGTGCTTAGCACTTCTCTCTCTTTCTCTCTCTCTCTCTCTTTAAACCTTGCCCTACGGATTTACCCTAAGCTCGATTTATTGGTGACGAAGGTCGCACCATAAATTATGAACTGTTTGTCGACCGTGTCTCATATTTGTGTTGTGATTAAATTTTAACTATCATATACAATAATTAAATAAGATAATCAAATATGATAATTTTATCTTATTTGATTAATTTTATTAATGGATTTACAATAGAACAGCAGCAAGTTTTTACGATACTCTGCATTGATTGAAAGAAAAGAGTGCTGAATGAAATTTTTCTCTTTAGTAATATTAATAAGCATTTTTGCCGTAAATGGATAAAATCCATAGTGTCCGTATGACTAAAATTTTGTCGAAGCATTTATTATTATGAGGTTATCGATATGTAGGTAGGTGCTGCTTTTACATTTTTATAGGAGAATTTAATGAAATCGAGGAAAAATTAATTTTCTCTGCGTGAACATTTAAAATTATATTATATTGTAGTAAAATCTGCTTTATAATTATCACTAATATTTGATCTCGTGATGTTTAACCTTCTTATGTAATAGTTATATGTATGTTTTCATACAAAATGATGAAATAACTTTTACATTCTCTAATCATATTACTATAAGAGATGAAAGCACATAATCGTGAACTAAGAACTATCCAACGTGTAATTATTTAATGTTTAATTATACAAATGACACAATATTGTTCTTAACTATGAAACAATAAGTTAAACATGTTCCATTTTAGGATAAGTAATTTCAACAGTAACAATGAATGTCTAATATTTTAAAAATATAACAAATGACTTTGCCTCGGAACTAATTTCAACAAACAAAAATGAAACATAACAAATTCGCATGAAACTGTTTGGCGCTCAAAAAATCTTTTGTAAGTGATATTGTAAGTGTGACGTAGACTTCTATTTTAGAGAAATAAGGTGATTAAATGAAGATCATTAAAGGTTTGCCGGAGGCGTTTTCGCGAAGATAATATTTAATTTGGCGAGGAAGTAACGAACCAGTGATTTTATAATGAGATTGGAAACGGGACATAACTTAATTAATGCCTGGTACGAAAACGAACGCTCTCGAACCAGCTACAACCACTCGGCTAGAACGATTTAATTATGGAATCGCGCGATCAATTACCAGGCCCAAGAGAACTTCCATCGACTGGCATTGCCTTCGACGTTCCCTTTTCTTCCGTCTCTCGACGCTAGACCTGTCGTCGGCACTTCCTGCTGCAACCGCCTCGCAGTATCGCACGAAATCCAGGTCGATGTGGTATCCGTATGGACAACAAAGGCATTTGGATCCCGTGGAGCCGGAAACGTAGGCCTGCGTCCCCACTGTGCATAAAAAAATAGCGGAATTAATAACGGTGGAATCGCGAGAGTCACGATTAATAACGAACTAATTACATACAGTACATCATCACTTATTTATCGTTTTCACGTATTCATGGTACATAAAAAAAAACGGAACGCTAGGTAAACCTGTTTTAATGATGATGCAATTAGGTTCCTATTTCAGTCGTAACTATTACAAATATTAACATAAATATAGTGGATATAATTATTAAATCTATTTAACTAATCTGAAAATTAATTAGTAATTGAGTTCAAAGTTACTTCGTAATATATCGAAATTAGATATCGCTCTGCCCCAGATAGAAATTCAAACTTGAGTAACCACAGTTATTGTATTAATTTGTAAAAGATATGACTATGATAAAAATCTTATGAATTTATGTTCCAGTAATTAGTGGACTGTAGATTATATTCGCATGTTCAGGGAGCAATTAACTTTCCAACAGGGGGCAACGTAGAATCCACGTTCTAAATATATTAGATTAGTGAAGTATTATTCTAATCTAGATTTCTTTTACTGTTTTTTGTTAAATATTATAGTTACATTTCCTGAAAATCTAACATGATATAAATATAAATTTTTATATTTATACAGGGTGTATCAAAATTATTTGTGTATCACACTTTTTCCTTAGCGAAAACTCTATCCACCGCTTCGTTTACGAGTTATTAATGAAAAACAGTAGCCAATGAGAGACGGGCGCGCGAATTTTCAACGTGCTGCAATGAAGTCCAGCCAGCGAGCTGAACCATGCTTCGTTCCGAGGTGCGACGAAAGGAAGGAGTTACGCTCAGACTCTGAGTCGCATTCGAAATA